>NC_057808.1:95469884-95479926 GCF_018294505.1 Triticum aestivum
CCGGTGTGGCGACGGACCGGCGGTGAGGAGTGGTTTCGGGGCGGGCGTGGCGGCACTGGCCGGCCGCGGGCGGCGGGGGCCGGCGGTTCGGCCGGTGGTGGCTGGCAGCTCAGGGGGGTGGAGTTTGATGATAAACTACGTGCCCTTGATTTCGTATCCAACGGCTGGAAAATCTAATGACCAGAGATGAAAAAGTCAGTCGACTGACGTGTAGCCTCACCCCGCACGTACACATGCACGCACGCAAGACACGCACGCATGCAGGCGTGCAACACTGAGACGTACACATAATGAACACACGCACACATGCAGGCGTGCAACACTGACGTGTACACATGCACTCATGAACACACGCACGTACACACACATGCATGCAACACTGAAACATACCCTTGCACGCACGCAACACTCGCACGCCTGCATGCACACAACACACCACGCAAGACACACGCTCAACCTATACATGCATGCACCCTTTGTTAAGGACATGGATTCTTACGGGTATTAATCAATCTTATCTGTGATAAGCAAAACATTGATGTTTGTAGCGGTCTTTATGAATCACGACGTATCGAACGAGCTATCAACATAGTAGGCTTATCTACATGAAAAGGATGACATCACACTCAATGAACAATCATCGGTTTATGAAATGCCCGCTTCTGACCGTCCTGGCCCACCAAAGGTTCCTCTGCTGTGCGCTGCCTGCGTTGGGTCACTGACATGCAGGCCATGTACCCAAAGAGCCCACACGTCAGTGGAAGAACGGCGCGCTGTCCTACGTCAGAGTCGAGGGAGCCACTCGTTGCATGCCCGGCTGAACACGCCTCCTTGCCGCATTCAAACGCCTCCATGAAACCCGCCCGTGTGGAAGCTGAGAAACCCACTCTGGACACACATCCGTTCATGACCGGGCCGGCATTAAACGCAACGCCGGCCGAGCTCCTCCCGTCCGCCGTCTATTTAATCTCCTATTTAAACGAGGCCAAACACCGGCCAAGAATCGCACACCTCCGCCGCTCCCCTATCTCCTCCTTCACCATTTTGTCCACTCTTACAATGGCTTACGAAGAGTAGTTATTCCGCATCCAAGCCGGCTGGGTGGCCTGCTGAGCCCACCGGATACGAGCTATGCAGCTCGCTGATCCACCTCCCTCCCCTCACCCGACGGAGCCAGTTGCCGCCCAAAGCCGGCGCGCGGTTCAGCAACTCGCAGCTCTAGGCCAGCTCGACGAGGAGTGGCGCACGAGCGTCGTTGCTGCTGTCCATGCCGCCGCCCCGTACCGCGTCTCCTATTTCTGTGGCCGAGACTCCCATGCCGGCGGCCGCGCCATGCAAGCAGCGACAGAAGCCGGGTGCGCGGAGAGCGATGAGTCGGTGGCCGGCGCCTCCGCGTCCGCCGCCATCATCGAGGCGAAGTAGAACACGGGAGGCCGCCGCCGCTTGGGTCCCATGGAGGCCACCACGGAAGCGATGCCGGCGTACACAGCAGGTGTCTTGCCGGATCCTTTTGTTGCGAGGACCTTCGTCGACCCCGCATATACCTCCAGGGCTCCCGGCAGTCGGGTGATCGTGCTGCCGGACATGAGGAACACAAATCAATCGGCGGGCGACCATTTAGGCCAGGTATTATATACCTGTGCTATCTAGAACTAGCACCGCGTAGTTCATTTGAATGTAATGAAATCCGTCATGTTTGTATGAAAATCCGGTATCTTATATGATTTCCGTCGTTGTTTATTTTAAATATCGCCGTGTTTGCGTGAATTTCGTCCAGTTGGTTGAGTTGCTGTCATAATGTGTGCGGCTACGGTTGGATGGTGTAATTTGCAGGTCGCCGGTCAGTCTGCGGGCGACTCGGGCGGTGTGGTGGGACAAAAAGAACACAGCTCATGCGAGCTCGTCTCCAACGTGCGCGCTGGAGGATGCATGAGCACACGAGCCATTCCTCGTTCATCGGTGGCAAAGGCACCGGTGGACAAAAGGGTCGCCAATATTTTGGCTACCCCGGGCAAGATCCAAACAGCCCCTCCCAACAGATTCAAATCCCTCGTTCGCCATGGAATTTTGCCATGTGTTGTTTTCATGGACTAGCAAGATGCCCGTGCATTGCACGAAACATCAAGATGCATTTTTTTACAAAACACCTGTTGTGATTGACCCATGCAAGAGTAATTCCATTTTGTAAAAACTAATGATTGCTCGAGAATTTTTTCGGATAAATGGTATCTCGATAATTTTATCAGACTCCATTTTTGTATACAAGGCCACAAACCCATATTATAGGTACCAAGGAAAAAATTAATGTCTTCTAACTCAATGTTGCAAGCCACCTTGTTTCCTTGTTTGCCGTGTAAATTAATGTGTATTCTTCTCTTTCATGCACATCAAGCCAATGCTCACACTCCCGCATGCATGCAAGGGATAATTAATGTCCTCCTTTGCTAGTAGTACTACGAGGCAAACACCATTAATATTGCATCGATCAGTGTTAGTGGCCTTGTATATCTGCAAATTGTAATTTTGATAGTGGCCTTGTATATAAAAATGGAGGGAGAAAGATGAGAGATAAGGTGAGGAGGAGTGGGGCGTGGTGGTGACTGGTGGCCGGACTGGGCGGAGGCATGGGGATGGACGGCGCATTATGTCTAGGTTTGTATCTCCATAGTCCCTCTCACACACACCCACGTAGGTGGGGGACATGCACGAAGAGAAGAGGTGCACGCACGGCGCACGTACTCCCGTCTCTTTCCCAACCACACCCGCGCGGGTACACTGTGGAGCTCATTTCTTTACGAAAAGGCAGCCCACGTGGTAATTTGACCATGTACTGGTTGTCCACTTGGTGGAGGGAGGATCGTCTACCACGGGTGAACAAACAAATTGCGACTTGACGCGTTATGTTAAAAAAGAGGCAAACCATGTGGGGCCTACCTTAGAGGCAAGGCTCTATACAGTAGAGTACTTTTGATGTGTCCCGTCAACTCGCAGAACGAGGAGAAGCTTGCTTAGTACGCTGTCTCCCCCGCCCACGGGCGCGGTGGCTCGCAGGATGAGATGAAGCTTGCTTACTAGTAGTAGTACTGTACGCCTTACGCCCGCTCCCTCGCCCACGCGCGCGGTGGCTAGCAGGACGAGGAGAAAATTTTACTACTCCCTCCGTTTACTCCTCGTCCCTACTACCTTGGTTAGAGAGATTATCATATTGTTTGGAATATATATGTCCTTTAGTACTCCCTCCATTTACTTATACATGGCCACTATAAAAAATACATTTTGCATCTATACAAGGCCACAAATAGTAATCGAGACAAAAGTTACTACTCCCTCCTTTCCAGTTTATGGCTCAATTTCAAAATCTCTCCAACCAAGGTAGACGGTGAGTGGTCGAATTAATTTCATACTCCTAGTTTGCACAAGTAATTAGTACGCTCGTTTTTCTCAAGAAGTTATGTTTACCGAGGCATTAATTAGAACGAATGCATGAATGACCACTAAATTTCCATGAACTTCTACATGCATTGGTGAGTTTTCTCTTGACACTGCTTGCATCGGGTGATCTAACGCACCTTGAAATCCAACATGTGATGGTACTACTACTACTAGTAGAATTGAGACTTATAAAACGGAAAAACGAATGTTTTTTAGATGAGCCCTATAAACCCTAGTGGGTACATACTCTGTAAAATCAGATTTTCCCAAAACTAAGTCGCTCAACCTTTATTTTCTTGTTTCCCTTCCTGCCTCCTTGCCTCGAACAGACTATGCCAAACTCCCCTGCCTGCCGCGCGGGAAAAGACTCGCCCTCGCCTTTTTAGTCCGGGTTTGTATCGATGGATCGCGCGAAGCAGCAAAAACCCAAGCCGTGTCTTGTACTCCTCTGTCGACGCTCGCTTTCATGAATTCTGTACTTCCTGTCGCCGACATGTGGGACATATAGCAACCGGGTCGACGTGTCAAGCACCAAATAACAGTGCAGAACAGCAGGGGGGACACACCCCAGTCGTACCGCCCCAGTAGTAGCAGTAATGAGCAATGAGATGTGAAATCACAATGCCGCACCTTCCCAGACGGATGAAGCAACCATTATTTCACACTTCGGTCCGCCATCATCTCAAACCACGTAGTATTGCTTCTGCCTCAAGAGCGACACGCGCATCGCCTTGGTACATCATGACACGTGGGACCGCATGATAGGCCATGCTCCCCCGCCGACCGCTCGGTAAAATCACCTCATTTTTACTACTATACTTCCTCCGTATCGGTTTACATGGCATGCACGTCGTTCTAGGTTGAGAATTTAACTGGCTATATATTCGATGAATAGTATATGTTTAGAAACTACATCCGCTTAATAATCCAATGATATACTTTTTGTGACATAGTAACTCAGATTTAGTTAGTCAAATGGATGACCTAGAACTACGTGCACACCCTATAAACCGAGACGTATAAAAAAAACGAGACGGAGAGGGTAGTTCAGTATGTATCTTTTTAGATCAATATAGTCGGGATTCACCAAGGAGCAAAACCAAGTGGTAGGCTGCACCTGTCGTGTTGGCGTAGCGACTCAAGCAGGGTCAGTCCGCACACGAAATGGCGACACACTTAACAGGACCCCTTTGGCCGACATGTGGCTCATCCACCGTCTTGTTCCACGTGTGATGCACCAAATTATAGTTTGGAGCAGCGGTTGGAATTGGAGGCACCCCGGTCGTAGCGCCGCACTAGTAGAAAATGAGCGATGAGGGGTCAAATCACAAAGCCCCACCTTTCCCGCATTAAGCTGGACGGACGAAGCAACCATCATTTCACTCTAGGGCGCAAGAGCTTAAAGAAAAGAGAAAACCAATGATGTGTGCGGCAGCTACCTAGGGCACCCTAGGGTAGGGGTCTCCACTACAGATCATTTTTTTGAAAGCGCCTCCACTGCAAATCGGCTTCTCCCTCGTCCTCTTGAAGAAAACCGATGATGCATGCGGCGGTAGGGTTTGTAGGAGTACTACTAGGGCGTGCGGGGCCACGTCGTAGTAAACGGGAGGGGGATTGAGTTCGAGTTGACGCCTTAAATATGTGTGGGCCGCTTGGTTTTAGGGGAACGAGGCAGCATTTTGGGTTCGGGGACCAGTGGAGATATAGTACGTACAAACAATTGTGGACGTAGGTTCGACCGAAAGGCAATGATCCATGGGCCCTGCATTTTGATATACCCGGGGCCGCGTGAAATTTGCTACTCTACTCAAAACTAGTAAGGTACACATGCATTGAACGCATGAGATTTCGAAACCAAATTATGAATAAATACACACTATAGCATGTAAAGCTTTGAGTCATATATGCATGATGTAGATGTTCGTTTAGTTCTTATAGTTCATCTCATTCAAAATCAATTAGTTTTATAAAAATGTTAAGATTCATGGGGTTGTGCATTGTAAAGCATAAAGTAAAAAACAAATAATGGCAATTCATTTAGAAAAAAAATCAATTATGATACGGAAGATTCTAGAACAAAGGAGAAGTGCTTGTGTTTTGAGGTTTGTGCATTATGCTTAAGTTCAACCATGGAGTCTTCTAAATTGTACATGTGGCAGATCTGGTGGAATGTTGATGAACGACCAGTAGTGCTCGGATTTGCCATCTCTGCACTGTCGGATTAGCTTCATCCAGCGACCATCTTTCAAGTTATTCGCACACTATATAGTTCTTGTGGCATAGTTGCATGTCTTGGAAAAAAGCTACTAGTGGGTTGTACTAGCTATTTAGGAATAGAAGATGTATACATGGAAGTTGTAGGGAAAAATATGACATGGAGTATCTCAATTCCTATGAGTATGGATTGGAAAAGAGATGTCATTTGGTTGACATCATAGGAACTTTTCTATTGAATCTAGAAATGACATGTATCTCAATTCCTATGAGGAGGGATTAGAAAAGAGATGTAATTTGGTTCATATCATAGGAACTTTTCTATTGAATATACGCTAATGTTTATTTTCCTTTGAAATTATGGGAGTATAGGAATCCATTCATATGAACCAAGTGGCTCTAAAGCTATAGAAATGATATCATGTCTATTTCCTTTGAAATGTGGAGTATATGAATCTATTCCTATGAACCAATTGGCTCTAAAGGAAAAAATCCTATAAAAATCATATCATATAGAGTTCCTATGATATTCCTCCACACCAAAGGATGGTTGAAATTGCCGCAGGGGATACGATGGTCTTTCTTTGTAGACTCCTCCCCCATCTTTATAGTTACCTCGCGAAGATGAATGAAATGATATATACAGGGTATTCTACATGTGCAATTTGGTACACGAAAACTCGGTAAAAGTTTGCGAGGTTCGAATTTTCAATAAAGCTATATGCACTGCATTTTGGAACGGAGGGAGCATACAGCAGTTGCTAACACTCACGTGGAAGATTTGTGTGTAGGAGGAGTGGCTGTTCTATTAAATGACATGGCAAAACTAACACTGTCAGATGCCGATCTAACGGTACTTACGGCGTTCGTCAGGAAAAGGCTTGTGGCGAACGTTTGTCGGATAATGATTTACGGACACATGCATTGCATTGATACGTGCCCCCCTCTCTCTCACGCACACGCACCCCCCCAAGTCCTCTCGCACCCACCGTCTATCTGCAGGTAGACGTCACACACATATGTGCTCTTCAGACCCTACCCTCAGAACTTCTAAAAACAAAAGACGTCGCGCACATTTTATTTTACCTCACACGTCACACACTTATACTATTACTCTTGTGGCGAATGTTCTTTCGACATAGTATATTGTACTCTCACGAAGAGAAGCGGTGCACGCGCACACTAGTTCTCTCACACGCACTCACGGGTACACGTAGGAGCGCATTTTTTTGAAGCTGGTACAACAAAATCACTCCACTATATATATAAGCAGGAGCCTTAGCGCTTGCTTTACTGGGGTTCCTCTCGTTCACTCTCTCATGCTCTCCAGATCTAAGCAAGACATAGGTGGCCACACTCTCTCTCAGCTCACGGCGGGTGACAAATCCAGCCGGACAACCTCGACCAGGGCAGGGGTGTAGGTGCATCATTCACGCTGTCGTTGGCGGCGAGGGAGGAGACCAACGGCTGCCCGCGCGTCCCGATCGGCGGCCGTGCCGTTCTCTCCGACAGAGCGCCGGCTCCGGAGGGCCTCCGACCCCTTCTTCCTCACTGCGGTATTGTGGCCAAGATGCGGCCTCCCGGCGCCGTCTTTGCCACATGCCGACGACCCTCAGGTATATATTCCTTCGAAACCTGCCTTTCTCTACTGCCCCAGCTCCCCACTTGGCTTCGTGTGGATCTTTTTCTACTTTCGTCCGCTGTTCCAAAGCCACCTAAACTTTTACTATTATTAGAGGTAAAGCTAGTTCATACAGTCGACTCTAAGAGTTGGTTCAAACAGGGAAGAAAGTGGGAAAGCTGTAGCATGAATCTAGGACTTGGTTCTAAGAGGAAACAGGGGAAAGTAGTAGATACTGGCTACCCAACTGGTCTCTTGGTTTAAAAGATGAAGAAAGCATGGTGGACGGCAAAGGGTGGGGGGAAGTGGACCTATCTCTTAGTTGAAAAAGGCAAGAAAGTGATGGGTGTTGGGGGACAACGCAAATGAGAATGAGCAGGTCTAGATTTCCTGTGCCCACATAGGAAAATGTCGCCGAGGAGATAAAAAATGGGACAAATGCAGACATACTTCCTGAGTGTTTGCCGCTCTCGGCAACCACATCTGCGTCACCACTTTATGCCCCTGCTTTCCCTACGCCCGTATCGCTACCGTTAATGTAAAATCACATGAAGCATTAAGCAATGCCACCTAATGTCACTATAAGTAATGGTCTAGTGCCGTCGATAAATTGAAGCAATGCCACCACCATTTTATGAAGTGCTTCTGTCTTGCTTTATTTCCCATGAATTGTGTTTTTGCAGTTACACTTAAATCTCACACCGCTAACATTGCTTCATCCCAGTGGAACTGCACAAATTTGATTGCACATTTACTAACCATGTGCTACTCTCATGACAGTAATACTAATGCTATTGTTTTGCATGTTAATCTAGTGGCAGTGTTGATGTGATGTGATGCTACTTACTTAAGGACACTTCATATTGTCAATCTAGTGCCAATTATAACACAATAGATGCTGCTGTTAATCATACGCCACTGCAAATATCTGTCACTGTTTAAATAACCGTATTTCGTATTTGCGCAAACAGGGATGTCTGTCTCCATATCGTTTCGGGATGTCTGTCTCCGTATCGTTTCTATCCGCGCAATCAAAAGCACACACCTCAGTTTTAGTAGAACTGCGCAAAATGAGATGGCTATCCCTCGTTGCCGTCGTCTAACCACCCGTCTTCCAGGTATTCCTACATTGGTAGTTACTAGGTAGAATGACCAACGCAATATAAAAGAAGTTGATTCGTACGTTTTACTTCCTGATTGCAGTGTAGGGACGAGCGAAAACAACTGCATCCTAGTCCAGAATGCACTTTCTACCAGTTCATCCATGGACCGAGGACTAGCTGGCACGGCTGCACGGCGGTTTTTTGGACAGGTGCGCGGACAAGAGGCATTGTGGTCTGCTTATTTCTGCAAATAGCGGTGCTTAAATTTAGTGGAATGCACAAGAATTTCAGCTGGTCAGTACACTACATGGTTCAGTTCAGCATTCTAGCTGAGAACACAATTATAATTGGTTATTCTGGAATGAGAGAACCTAACCCTGGATGGTGGCAACAAGAAAAAACCAGAGTGAACTCCAGGAAATTTAAGCCTGCCGGGAGGCCCTTTGCTCGGTGAAGCCTTACTTATTTTTTCCTGATTTGTAAACCTTCTCATAACTTTGTCTTTTGTTGTGAACTAGTATATGTTTTTTATGTTCTATGAATCATTGAGATGTATAAAATTGCTTAACTTACGCTTTTCAAGTTTTTTATGAAGCCGAGTTTCATGTGAGTGTTCCACATGAATGCTGGACTAGCGTGTGAACGTTTGGAATTTACATTGTGGCCTCAGTTAACTGCATGAACCACTGTAACAAGATGCATAGTTGCTTATATGCCAGACAGCAGATTGTTGATTGTTAGCTGGTCGATAGCCTAGTGTGGAAGCGAGCTGAGCCAATGTGCCGTGTTTTGCGCAACTGCTTACAAGTGGGGTAGCACCAACAGTGTTTACAAGTACTTATGTATACGTCGGCGCACAGTTCTCGAACGAGTACTCTATTTCATCAAAACACACACTGCTCGTATGATAAAACTAGTGAGGACGCATCTGTTATGGCAACAATTATGATGATTCACGGGCACACAAAAGTAGCAGTAGTTCCCATAGACGGATTCAAACACAGTACTAGCCCCAGAGGGCTCGATAACAGGCAAGGTTCGGATAATTAGACACAATCCAAACTACTATTAAACACTAGCTGGGGCAACTATTTCATGCCTCGATCTAATTTGGGCTGGACACAAGACGGACCTTGCCATGAACAACATCGAGGACGTCCGGCAGCAGCTCAATCCTGTGAACCTTCATGAAGACAACCTTGTGGCCTTGCCACCCATAAACTTGTTTGTGGAGGCATGCCACGTCATCTTCCTGCGTAAGCTTGACAAGAACAGTATGCCTCACAAACGAAGGAGTAGCTTTGAACTTCTTGTGCTTCAATACACCCTGGACAACACGCCTGACAATAGTGAGGCTGGAATACAACTCTTCATTGGTATAAGTGCAAATGGCTTCCAGGATCCAACAGCCTAAAAACTCTGTTTTCCCAGTGCGTATATTCAGGTCATCCCCCTCATAGCGAGTGACATGTACAACCACACAATCCTTGTCTGCATCAGGGCTCTAATTGAAACAGAAACAAATTCTGAATTACTTTCAAGTATAAGAAACACAAGTTATTTAAACCACTATGTATAGCATGGCATCGAAGCTAATAAAATTTTGCATTATTCATCACCACATACTTAGATGAAAAACCACAATCGAGATCGGCAAAGAAGAAAATCACCT
>NC_057808.1:95480171-95481725 GCF_018294505.1 Triticum aestivum
GAAGGGGGAAAACTGCTCCTGCAGTACCACGGGGGCTGTAACCTCAAACGAGGTGTTGACCATCTCAGTAGTGGCCGTGAGCGTATCTGGGGTCGGCTCGGTGGCTGCCTCCATCTTCTTGGAGCTCTCTATCTCGTGGGGATCAGCCTCCCGCGTCTGCTCCAATATCGGCAGATCTTTGGCTGGTTCTCCTTGGTCCATCATGAAATTGACGAATACTAGGAGACCACTAAAAGGAAAACACAATCGCAATGACAATGAAACAAAAAAAGAGTGAGGATCGGTTACTGCTTTGCAAAAGTTCTTTTTTTTTCTCTGAACGAAAATATACCAACATCACGGATCCGCTTACCTTCCCTTCGTCGGGAGAGAAGAACAGTGGCAGATGCGAGTGTTTCCTTTTTTGAAGACGGTGAGGGAGAAGGGGATTCAGGAAAGAGTGAATGATGGTTGCTTCGTCCGTCAAACATAGACTATGGGGAGGTGGGGTTTTGTGATACGATGGCTCGTTATTGCCGAGCTACGACCAGGGTGACTCTCCGCCTGCATACTGCCTTCTAATTTGGTGGATGGCATTTGGGCCTGCGCGCTACATGGCCCGCATGTCGGTGAACAAAAGTATAACGGCATTCAGTAGAGGGAGACGTTTCGATGACCTAGGAGGAGCCAAAAGCGGTATTGTATCCACTGTACTAGTAGTAATTGTTTTTCTGGGTAGCTGTAGAGTGTCTCTACTGTACTAGTAGTAACTGTTTCTCTGGGCCCAAGACAAAACAGCCCATCCACCCTAGTAAATAGTAAAATCAATTCAAAAGTCCATATATTTACTGAATGAGAGGCGCTACCCACACCCAGCACACCGCCCCCCAAAAAACCTGGGTGTTCTTCTTCCTCCTCACTCCCACCCACCTCACGTCAGATCGCTCCACTCGTACCCCCAAATTCCTCACCTCACTCCTACAGAAAACCCCAGCTCCCCTTCTTCCTCACTACTACAGAAAAACCCCAGCTCCCCTTCTTCTTCACTCGCACTATAACTAGGCTCATCATTCGTTACTCTGCTCAACACTACAAAAAAAAAAGACACATCCGTGACATTTTGGGCCGAACGAATTTTTTTTCTGTCATACATATGACACTTCTGTGACGATAATTGTGACAAAACCCGGTATCATCATAGATGTGGTGGGCTCCTACTTCTATGACAAAAAATCATGACAGAAAATGGGCTTTTCGTCCTGGGCGGGCCGGAGACGCAGCTGCATGACATTATTTGGGCCGTCCATGACGGAAAAAACCGTGGTAGAAGCGAGGAGGAGGAAAATTTCGGGGAGTTCCCGGTTACGGTGGGAGGTTGGGGGCCGAGCGATGCGCGTTTCTCTCGTACACGTACGCGCGTGTGTGCGAGGCGTTGGCTCCAACTGAACCCGAGCGAGGCGTTGGGCTCTAACTGAACCCGAGCGATTGCACTGCTGGCTACGCGTTACTGAACCCGAGCGATCGATCGATGGTTGTTAACTGAACCCGATCGAGCGATTCCTTCGCTACTACTGC
>NC_057808.1:95482709-95499315 GCF_018294505.1 Triticum aestivum
GGTCCGTTTCCTCCATTTTTGCGGTACGCCACACCCCTCCCGATCAACAGGACGCCCGTTTCGACCGTAGGAGGTCCGTTTCCTCCGTTTTGTGGTACGCCACACCCCTCCCGATCAACAGGACCCGGTTCCGAACGTAGGAGGTCCGTTTCCGTCATTTTGCGGTACGCCAGGCCTCGTTTCCATCGCCTGTTCCATCCAAGCCCTCCCGATGAACACGACCACGCATTCCGTTCCGACCCAGCCGGTTGGCTCCCACGCGTTCCATTGCCTCCCGATGAACACGACGCATTCCGTTGCCTCCCCATGAACACGACGCATTCCATTGCCTCCCCATGAACATGACGCATTCCGTTGCCTCCCCATGAACACGACGACGATGCTGTTTCTTCGTTCTGACCCAGCCATGCACACGAGCCCTGGCCGTACGTATGCGTGAGTAGGCGTTCGAGACCCCGCCCGTATGTACACATACGTGGCCATATTTTCTTTCTTGCACCCTGGCCGCTGTACGTACGTGTACATGCTACGTGCGCGCCTCTACTGCGACACGTACGCGCCTCTACTACGACACGTGCGCGCCTCTACATCCACCAGTATATATGTACGTACACGTTCGTGACCAGAATGACAACGCTACGTACGCTTTGACCAGGTGGGTCCCGACTGTCAGGCACTTCCTTGCGTGCGAAGATGTAGCTGGTGGGTCCCAGCAGTCAGGGGGGCGAATCGTTTTTTGCCCGGACGCACTTCCTTGCGTGCGAAGACGTAGCTGTTGGGTCCCAGCAGTCAGGGGGGTGAATCTTTTTTTGCCCGGACGCACTTCCTTGCGTGCGAAGATGTAGCTGGTGGGTCCCAGCAGTCAGGGGGAAACGTTTTTTCGCAAAATACGGTGGCCCGTCCGGTGGGTCCCCGCTGTTAGGTGGAGGAATCATTATTTTGCGAGTAATAAGGAGGCACTTCCTTGCTGCGGCCGTGGACCCAGCTGTCAGCCTCTCCATGTACAGTCCACGTCCGATGGAAGTCGTTCCTTGACCACGTTGACCACGCCACGCTGAGAGCACCACGGCGGTGGACGACGGTGAGGACTAGGAAGGGGACGACTCGGAGCCGGGAAAGACGCATTAGTGGATGCCCACGCGAAGAGGAGTACGAGGGTTCACTGGTTCGGCTGCGCTGTGAGGCCGCTGTCGCCGCAGAATAACAGAGGGTGTGGGTGAGTAGAGGGATGGCCTGGCCAGCGGTGGGAGTAGTAGGGGGAGGTGAGGCCTCCGCGGCATCACAGCCGGCCACGGGAGGCAGGAGCACGTGGCACGACTGGCGCTGGTTTGGGCGGCTGGAGCAAGAAGACCAGAGGTTGAAGAAGCACTACGGCCGTTGGATGAACATCGTATGGTAACAGGAGCTAGAATCGTTCATATTGACTAAGTTGACAAAGCCCTCCATCCCCGTCAACTTGGTAGGCCCACAAGTCAGCCTCCCACTATGCTGGGTTCCAGCTGGCAGGGGGAGTATTCGTTTTTGTGTGCGTAATAAGGAGGCACTTCCTTGCGTGAGAAGATAGCTGGTGGGTCCGACATGTCAGCGGGGGGCACGTTATTTTCACGAAATACAGAGGCCCTTCCGGTGGGTCCCAGATGTCAGGTGGAGGAATCATTATTTTGTGCGTAATAAGGAGGCATTTCCTTGTGTGTGGCCGTGGACCCAGCTGTCAGCCTCTCCATGCACAGTCTACTTCCGATGGTGTCTTCGTTGACCACGTTGACCACGCCGCGCCGAGCGCATCCAAGGTGGTGGACGACGGCGAGGCCCCGGACAGCAACGAGCCACAGATGGGAAGACGCGGGAGTAGAGTCGCAGACGAAGAGGTGTACGAGGGTTAACTGGTTCTAGTGCGGTGTGGTTCGGCAGTCGGTGGAGAAGAACATGAGGTGTGGAGGGATGGCCTGGCCAACGGTGGAGTAGCGCGTCATAGCAAAGTGTGCTAAGCAGAGCTGCTAGCAGCAGGAGGCGGGAGGTGGTCCCGGCGGTGCTGGAGGAAGAAGACGAGAGATTGAAGATGGATGCCGGTCGTTGGATGTAAATCCAACGGCTAACATGTCAGAATCATTTGTTGACTAAATTGACAACGACTTGCGTTGGCTTCGACCTATTGGCCCACATTTCAGCCTCCAAAAATGTGGCACGTATTCAACCCATTTTTTCAGAATTTACAGTCTTTTTTTTGCACGGTAGAATTTACAGTCAATTTGATCTTTTTTTTGAATTACAGACATTAGCTGGGCTGGGTGAACAAATAATGTTGCGTCCATGCGGCCCATTTATTTTATTTCCTAAAAAATTACAGGCCATTTGCACTTTCTTGAAATACACGATTTTGCTGGGCTGATTCTAATTATAATGTTGGGTTGGGCCAGCAATGTTATCAAAATATAAAAAGGGGCTGAGCATTTTGGTATAAATATATTTAAATAATAAGTGATATTATTACATTTGTCCTTAAATCTTACCAAGCTTTTGTACACAATCACTAGGATTTTCGTGCCAAAACAATCCACGATTTTATTTGTTAAGAAATTATTTTTATAAGTTAATAAGATGTGGGATAAATATATGTTGAAAATAAAAATAATATATAATAACATATAAAATAATTTAAATATGTATAATATAGTTAGAAGGGAAACATAAGTTGGACCTGGCGTTCCTATTCTTATATAGAAAAATAGAACAGACCTCTGCGTTTTCTTCAAAAAAATACATAAATTGGACTGCCAAAAATAAAACCTCGGATGGGAGGTCCATAGGCCGGTCGATACATGACGAACCTAAGAAAATACAAACAGGCCTATGGACCTCCCATCCGAGGTCGTGGGTTGCGCATGTTAAAAATGAAAGCCTAGACGGGGCAGCCCAAAACCACGTCCAACACTTGCCAAAACTTTGTCCCTCGTTTTCTCTGTGTTTCGCACACTCGACATTGTGTGGGAATTTTGACTGTGCATCATATGAAGATGTGCTATGCATGAATGTTGATCAGCATGATGTTAACTGGCTGGTAGTTCCATTTTCGACCATGAATAAAACTTCCAACATGATGTTAACCCTGTTTGAAAAGGCCGTGTTAATATAAATGCTCTGCCTCTGAAAGTTGCAGTTTCTTATCTGAAACTGAACTTGCAGTTTCTTATCTGAAACTGAAACTTGTAGTTTCTTCTCTGAGAATCACATTGTCTGCACTTTTATACTCCTATGAAACTACATTTTTTAAGTGCTAAAAATAGATCTCTAGAATTCATAAAATACTTCATATGCTCAATACTGCAAATCTGAAATTCAAAAGACATTCATATCTTAAATTACTCTAAAAATACACAACACAAAACACAATTCACAACCTGCAAATACTAACAACCCTAAGCTCCTCCTGACAATTCACAACCTGCCCGACTATTGGGCTGGGGGGCAGCCCCCTCCTATTCCTCGGCGGCAGACAGCCGCCCCGTGAGACGATGTGAACGGCGAGGGAGACGATGGCGGGGAAGCGTTGTCGGGCCAACTGCTTTTCTCCTCTTGCAGTTGGGTTCGGTCGACGAAGACTCCACCGGCTCGCTCTGGCAGGACACCCTCACAAACGGCACCCTGTAGATGCTCGATCCTTCAATCTCTGGTGGATGCTCCATCTGGGATCGATACTCCCACCACCGCTCCCTCACGATCGGATTCGGTGAATCTGTTTGCTCCATGGCCCAGAGGAGCAACTCTATGTACTCCGGCGCGACTCCCTCCGGGAGTATCGCCGCCTTTTCGCTCTGTTGCAGATATTTGGCCATGGATGTTGCCATCGCCGCTAGTTGGTCCTTGTTGTCAAACCAAGACTGTATCTCCAACATTCTAGCTAGCTTCACAGGGTCGCCGTCTACGATCCTCACGTATCGGTTGTACTCCTCCATCGATCTACTTCTCCACAGCACCTTCACTCGCCGGCGGTGGTTTTTGAATGGAAGAGGAGAGGAGCAGCGCTGGTTTTGGATTAGAACGGGAAAGGAGCGACGCTGGTTTTGGACTGGAGCAGGAGAGGAGGGGTGGTGGTTTTGAAATGGAAGAGGAGAGGAGCAGCGCTGCATTTAGATTGGAACAGGAGAGGAGCGGTGGTGGTTTAAGAGGAGAAGAGCGGAAGAGCGGCGCTGGTCTTGGAAGTATTTTTTTGTTGTTTTGCGTATTTTGGGTCAAAGTTTGACCACGTACTGTATTTGACAAGCAAAATGTGAATGCATGTCACCAAAAATTGTATCATTTGGTTCGTATTTGAATGTACTTTCAAATTATATTATTTTTGCAACGTATAACATATATTTTATGTGCGAAAATCATGGTCAATTATGACCCAGAATAAAAGGGAGACTAGTTAATGTGGGGTCGCTTTCTTAATTGAAGGGTAAATTGATTTTGATTTTGATCCAGTCACAGCGCGCCGGCCCTCTCGTCCAATCCTAAATTGATGCTGCACGCTACTCTCCCTCTTCTCCATTGCAAAACCACCTCCTCTCCTCTCCATCATCTCCATTCCAAAACCACCGTCTCGCCTCTCCCTCTTCTGATCTTCTCCATTGCAAAACCACCTCCTCTCCTCTCCATAATCTCCATTCCAAAACCACCGTCTCGCCTCTCCCTCTTCTGATCTTCTCCATTGCAAAACTACCATCTCGCCTCTCCCTCTTCTCTATTTCAAGACCACCGTCTCTCCTCCCATCTTCCAAAGCTAGCACCGGACCACTCAGAAGGACATCTATGGAGAGGATGCAGCAGCGAATCAGGCAGATCGCCGGCGGCGACCAGGCAAAGTTAGACAGGTTGAAGGAGATCCTTAGTTGGTTTGACAATGAGTGGGAGATTTCGAGGACGGTGCGGGCCATGTGGCAATGTATGCGAAAGAGCGAGACGGCGGCGATGAGGGCAGCGATGTACATGTACTCCTCGGCGGCAGTCACGCCGCAGTCCTCCGAGTTCATCGAGTATCTCCTCTGGGCGATGGAGCAGACAGATTCGCCCGAGGCGACAGTCAGGCGGAGGTGGTGGGCGTACAGGTCGAAGGTCGAGCACCCAGAGGATAACGAATCGATCGAGTATGGTGTGTCGTTCGTGAGGGTGCAGAGCCAGCCGGAGCCACAGGAGTATTCGTTCTCCCACCGCAAGAGGAGGCCGGATGGCGCGACGTCGCTTCCCCGCCGTTCTCCATGGTTCCCTCGACGCTCGCCTCGTTTCAACGGCGGCGGTAGGGTTTAAGGTAAGCTTCGCACTAACCTAATCTTCCACCTGCTCATGCTTACAATCAGTGTGACAGCTAATGAAAATCATGCTTACAATCAGTCTCCGAGTACTACGCCAATCACCCTAAAATAGCTCTGGATCTTTGGGTCAAAGTTGTGACACAGTGTACAAATAAAGAAAAATAGATTGGTGCTTCTTTCAGAAAAGAGTACTCCCTAGAAAACTGCCAATATAAGCTACTAGTATTTGGTTAGATGATTTGCTGCCGAGAAAGATCCGTCCACAGAGAACGCCACACATCCCACTGGTGGTGGTGGATGCCAATGCGTGCATGCAGCATGGTTGGTGTCGGTAATTTTTTACTTGGCACACCTCGCACTCTGCATATATGCCGGTTCCATACGTACATTTGTGCAGTTCCACCAAAATGCAGTTGAATAACCCTGTTTGCATAGATAATGAAAAAGCGTGATTACATTATAGTGGCACTAGTTGATGAAACACACAAAATAAATAGAAGAAAATATTGCAATAGTATCATAGTATGCCATGCTGTGAGGGCGAGATGGGCCCTGCGACGCCTCATACGGCAGGCCTCATACTGGACATCGTCCCAAGTCTCCCAGATACACCTTCTGCCAGTGATGAACATCAGTGTACAGCGGTAGTACAAGGAGGCGCCTTGAGACATTCAAATCTCTATTTTTGTACATATCAACTAAAATTAAGCACCCCAGTTTGCAGAAACGCTTAAACATTAACAATGGGACTAGTTGATGAAACATACATTAACAAAGAGAAGCACTTTCTTTATCTACATTGGAAATGAAATGATAGAGATGACACTCGCTCTATTTTAACTGTATTATTACTTCATTTTATCAGTGACACTAGGGTCGAGCAGGTGGCAAACGAGGTGTACCATGCGTCGCAAGGATGGAGGCCGGGGGTGCTTAGACTAGGATGCTAAAGCTGGCTCTTTCAGTCACCAACATGGATGATTCAATTCATGGGACCTTTTGGTGCAGTTCACCTAAAATGAAGCAATGTCCCGTGAGCTAGCAGCTTCTTCTTCAATTTTTTTTAAGAAAAGGGCTCCAACCCCGGTTCCATTTCCATCAGAAATCGAAACCCACAGAGCTTCTTCTTCATTAGTTGCAATAAAATTGAGCAACATCAAGGTTGGTTGTGAAGCTCCTGGAATGCTCAACTATAATTTGGATATCATTTGTGCAGTTCAACTAAGATCAAGCGTGAAATGTATATCTCTGTTTGCACAAAAAAGGTGGAAAGGAGGGTGACTAACAAGTGATGAAACATGCATCAAATGAAAAGAAGCATGTTCCTTATCTGAATGGCAATCCTACAAGGACAGTAGCAATTTCTAAAGCACTGGCATTGCTAGATATTAGTGTGGGCATTAGGATTAACTATGACAACCGTTAAATACGACATTACCTTGGGCACGGGAGAGTAGGCGGACCAGGACAGTTGCATTTCTAACGAAAAGAACCAACTTATCTTAATGGGAAATTTTACCAGGACATGTAAAGAAGTGCCATTGATTCATATTACTGGAGGCATTACATTGAAAACAACATTGGTTTAACGTGTCCTTACTTTTAACAGTGCGACTGCTACATTTTACCAGTGGCATTACATAAGAGTGGCTCGGGGCAACAAACATCAGAACAGGATATCTGGGTTGGTCCCATTTTTGTTCGGTATAGCCACCTTATACTGTGTGAGGCTAGAAAATCTAGTGCTGGACTTACTCTGTTGACTTGTCCCCCAGTCCCCACTTTATTTCCTTTTTCAACCAATAGATCGGGTTTATATTGAGTTTGTACTGCGTTTCCCTTTATTTCCCTATTAAACCTAGAGACCAGTTGGATAGCCAGTCTCTGCTACTTTTCGCCCCCATTATTTCCTCTTTCGACCAAGTCCTAGATTCAGGTAACAAATCCTCCCCCACCCCCACCCCCTTTCTTCCTTGTTTGAACCAAGTAGTACTAGATTCGAGTGCATGAACTAGTTTTACCTCTTAAACTAAAAAAATTAGGTGGTTTTCGAACAGCCGATCGATCCTATCTACGAGGGGCCCTGAGAAATAGTAAAAGATACAAATGCAGTGACGTCAGGAGCTCGGGAAGTAGAGCAAGGCCGGTTTCGAAGGAAGTTATACCTGATGGTCGCCGGGATGTCGCTAGGTGGGCGGCGGGAGGCCGGATCTGCCCACACTACGGCAGCGAGGAAGAAGGGGTCGGAGGCCCTCCCTCGCCAGCGGTGCTTGGGTGAGAACGGCAAGGCAGGCTGATCGGGACGCGCCCAGCAGCGAGTAAGAGCCGTCGCCAAGGACGACCGCGTGAACGTTGCACCTTCTCACCTTCCCTGGCGGAGAGGATCCGACTGGATCTGTGACCAGCGGTGAGCAGAGAGAGTGGAGAGAGTGTGGCCACCGCTGTGGTGTTTAGATCTGGAGAGGCCGAGACAGTGTGAAGAGAGCAACACTAGCAAGCAAGCGCGGAGGCTCCTGCCTATATAGTGGAGTAGTACTAGTTTTCTTCTGTCTACCGGAGCCGGCATGATCTCGTCAATGACTGTCGAGAAGTCTTCATGCACGTGGCCCGGAGGCGCAGTTGTCGTCATTTTGATCTGAAGCGCCGGATTATAACATATAACACGAAAAAATGCCACATGACAAGAAATCATAACCTCACTGCCCAAAGGAGACAACATGAATCCCGACGGACAAACTAGACGAGGAACAAAGCTCAAATTAAAGATAAACTCGTAGAAAAGGGGTCCATCGATAGATGTCCTAATTAACATAGCCGGCTTGACCTAGATGGCAGCCGAGTAGTCACTGTTCGTGCATGTGCCCCCAATGACTAGCCCAACTCAGTTGTCGCTGTTTAACCCTCGCAATGATCCGAAGCACATGACACCTAATTTTGCGAGATGACAAGAAACCTTTTTTTAGATTTCTCACCACAACTACAGCCATGTACAACATAGCCTGCACGATATGTAGACGATAGCCAATCCAGGCGTGTCTGCTGGAGTCTGGTCACATGCATGGACGAACTGATCTTCCGTGTCTTGCAGGGATCGTCCAGGCACCAACGTAGTACAACACTTCTCTAGTACTATCGCTCGTCTCCCTCTTCTATTAAGTCACCCGACTTGCGAGGCCGGGGAGTGTGCCTATGGTCGGTTCTCAATTGCCGTCCCACATATGTGTGTAAACGCAATATGACGCGTGTTCCATTCAGAGAGCAGCGTGCCAGACCGACTGACTGTCTGGGGTGCGACGCGAACGCGACGGGCGTGCTGTATACTTCGTACATGTGTACCGCCGTTTTCTAGACGCTTTGCTCCATGGCGCGGGCGCAATCCATGGATACAAAATTAGTATACTGTATACTATTTAAAAGTCGAGGGCGGGGCTTTTCCTGCGAGGTAGGCGGCGGGGCAGTTCCGCCTAGTCGGTTCGACAGAGACGCGAGAAGACGAGGGAGTAGGGCTGTGTGATTTGACATCGAGTTACTGCTCGACAGGTGGGGCCCCGTGATTTGACTTGCCATTATCATTTTAACTGCGGTACTACGACCGGCGTGAGTCTCCCGATTCCTGACCACCTCCATACAGGTGCCTCTCCCAATGCTCTACCATGTAGTAGAGGCTGGCTCTTGCATGAGAGCCCACTTCTCCACTTTTTCCTTGCCTCTCTTTCCTCCACATATGCAAAAATGCCATGTAAAGCGCACTATTCTACTTACTTTTACTTGCTCCTACAGGTGCTTAAGCTTGCCACATAGGCATAAAGTCTGATGTGGCAAGTTAATCAAGAAGAGAGAGACTAGTTTGGTGACCCAAGGAAGAAACAGTGCTAAGCGCGTGTACCTAGGTGAAAAGACAATTTTGAGTCTATAGCTAATTAAATGAAGCAAACTTAGCAACACCATTTCATTGGAAGAGGTCACTCCTTGGCAAATGCAAAAAATACTAGTACTCCCTGTGTCCCATAATATAAGAACGTTTTTGGCACTACACTAGTGTCAAAAACATTCTTATATTATGGGACGGAGGGAGTACGAAGAAAGAGATAGAGAGGAGTAAAAAAAATACACTTATAGACAACCTTGTTGTAGTATGAGTGACTAAGTGATGACTATGTATGACATGCCAACATCAGATAGCCTAACGCACCGTGTTAAATCTCCAAGGGCGCGACCGCGCGAGCGACGCGACGGTCGTGGTAGGCGCGACCATGATACGGGCTTCTGGCAGCCCTTGGATCTGAGATCAAACGGTCGCATACTAAGTTGCTGAAAATTTTGCAGAATAACCCTCCAGGATAGGATATTCACCCATAGGTCTAGAATCATGCCATGCAACCGTTCGATCTCAGATCCAAGGGCTCTCAGAAGCCCGTATCATGGGAGAATGGAAAGCCACTACCCTGCCGTTCGCACGCTGGCAGTTCGCTCCTACTCGTCCCCGCACGTCCTTCAATACTACGGCGGTTCGCTCCTAGTCGTCCCGTCCATTCACATTACGGCAGTTCCACTAATCCTAACCCTCCTCCCAAATCCATGGCGTCCCAAATCTCCACGATCGGCGGTGAGTACAAGGTTAGAACCATCACCGGCGATGAGTTCGACGTCATCTACACCCGTTCTTCCGCGACGGTGAAAGGATGCCTTTCTCGCTTCAGACGCATGTTCGAAGACTCAGATGATGAGTGGGTCGCTGGGCTAGATGTTGAGTACACCACAGTCCTGGGATGAGAGAAGGATCTAAAGGACGAAGAGAGGAAGAAGCCCGCCGTGATCCAGGTTTGCGTGCATGACTTATGCTTGGTCTACCACATATGCCATGCCGACGTTGAGTGCCAGGATTTTAAGGACTTCCTCGAGAGCAACCTAGTCAAATTCGTTACTGTAGACTTTGGTAACGACAAAGAAGTCCTGCGTCGGATAGGCCTCGTTGTAGGCAACACCTTCGACCTCCAGAAGAATCGGCTAGTGTCCTCTCGTTAGCCTTCAATGCTAACCGTGGCAGGAGCCATGGTTCATCCTTCGTATGGTAAACTGGAGAAACCTCCATACATGTTTCATCGTCATGCATGGCAGCGGAATGTACTAGATATAGACCACATCCACTACGCTGCAATGGATGGCTACCTTTGCTTCAATATCTACAAGGGTTCGATGAAGAGCAACAGCCAAGTGTGCGGTTCAAGCAAAGAAGTATCGGCCAAGAGGAAGAGGGACAAGGACGAAGTCGAGGACGTGGACGAGGACTCCGAGTAAGGTGGCAGTGTCGTTGCTCATGGTGGTTCTAATGCAGTGTCTACCGGAATAGTTGCAAAGTTTAATTTCAGGTGTGCTTAATTTAATTTGAGGGGTATGTTGTGCTGAGCCCCCAGCAGAACTATGTTATGTTTCTTCTCGTTACTTTAACTCTTCAGTACGTACATACTAGTATTTCTTACATTTCATCTTTTAGTTGGTATAGTACTACCACTCGTTTCTTCACATTATATACGTACAATATATATGGCCAACATCATATAGCCAGCAGTTTAGTTGTCAAAGAATTTCAGGGTGCTTAGTTTTGTCAAAGAATTCCAGGATGCTTAGAGGGTGCTTGGATCCAAGGGACTTATTTTAGTCTGACTAAAAATAGTCTCTTTAAGAGGCTAAAGTTCCAAGCACCCCTGACTAAAGAGGGGCTAAAACTAGTCTTGAGACTAAATTTTTTTAGTCAGGGGTACCCCTACTAAAATGTGGATTAGTCCTCTCTCTACTCATTTAACTCCTCTCCTTTAACACAGGCGAGTTCTGGATTGGAGGGTTTGGAGGATAATAAATGCTCATTAACTTGATTTTAGCCTTTTTAGTATTTGGATCCAAGCATGGGTGAGGCTAGCATGTTTTAGTCCCACTACTTTTAGTCATGGGACTAAAACTTATCCAAGCACCCTCTTAGTTTTATTTGAGGGGTGGGTTGTGCTGGACACCATTATTGTGACTAGCCTTTTTAATAGTACTATATGCATAATTTGGCGACGAGCGCTCTCTATATGTACCACCTTTTTTTTAATTTCAAGTTTTGCTCCATGGCGCAATCCATCGATACTACTGCTGTACAAAAGTATACATTTTTTAAAAGGCTAGAGGGCGGGGCAGTCTAGCTTGGTCGGTTTCACGAGAGGCGAGGGCCTTTGTGATTTGACGGCTCATTACTGCTGGAAGGCGGGGCCTTGTGATTTGACTGCTCTTATAAATGCGCCGACGACCTGATCGAGGAGGAGCAAAGAACCATGCGGTATACTCAAGTTTTCCACTGGAGTAGTACTGCGACGGAGGAGCATGAAACATGGCAGCCCAGTGCCATATGGCGATAAAAAATGATCTAATTTGCTAGTCATCTCATTGTTAGCATTGTTCTATTCATTCCCTAAAAAAACCATTGTTCTATTCATGCCTCGCAGAGAACGTGACACGTGCGGCGAAACACCCGAAGCAAAAGATGAAACACAGGAGCAAAAGAAGAAGGAAGATTATCACCCCAAATGATCTAATTAGCCGCGGAGTCGTAACTGCTTCTTCATCGCCTCCACGACCTCCATCTCCTTGCGCGTCTCCTCCGCCATCTTCTTCATTCTGTCCATGACGCGGGATTTCTCGACGCGAGCCTTCATCATCTGTTCCACGGCCGCATTACGTACCTTGACAGCAGCCGGGTGCTTGATGCGGAGCTTCGCCAACTCCTCCTTCTGTTCCATGACGAGGGCCTACAGCATCTTCATCGAGGAACTACTATTCTCATGCAGCTTCTTCCAAGCCGGCGTTCTTCTCCTTCAACAGGTCGATCTCGTGGCAGAGCTTTGCCTTGTCCTCCTGAAGTCGCAGGATTTCGCCGGTCGCCTTCTTCTCCGAGGCAATGCTCTTCTTCAGCAGCATCACCAAGCCGGCGGTCAACTCCCCCTGCTGATTGAGCTCAGCGGGCATGTCGTCGAGGCTCTCCTTCAGCAACTCCATCAAGCCTTGGATGAACTCCTTCTGCTTATTGAGCTGATCGGGCATGCCGTCGAGGGATAACGACTCCAGCTCCGCCGGCTCGGCATGTTCGCCTCCGCGGCTAGGGCGCTCCTGGGAGCCATCGCCTGCCCGTGAGAGATCTATCGAGGTCTCTACGTGGCGGCGAGCCCTCTCTTTTTTTCCGCAGCCTTGGTTGCCGCTCCCTTGTTACGAGTAGTTCTCGACCTAGAGCTCTGCTCACCGGCCATGGCAACGACGGACGAAGAAGAAGCACTTATGAGGAGGAAAGGTAGAGTAATTTTCGGTTAGGTAGTTCCCCTTTTTATAACCTAAGTACTAGCACTAGTACTAATACCTGCATAGTGGGAACACGTTCAGGTTTGGTATGTACTAGTAGGTGTGAGCAGGCTTTCGAATGTGATGGGAACAAGGTAAAGATTAATTGATGGTTTTGGTTTTGAGGCCCGAAACGGCTCCCGACGAGTTTAGCGGAACATAAATTTCAAGTACTACACTGCTCAAATGCGTAAATATTATGTTACTGTCAAAAATTGGCACAAAATACGAAGGAGACCAATGGAAGTACTACTAGCAATCCACGATTTAACTACTCGCATGCGCACAGTGGAGTAATAATGTCTTTCTTCCGCCCTCACGTCCACTCAATTTGCATGCGCTGTATTAATTGACCATCAATGAAGTGAATGACTTTACACACGTCAAATTATCACATGGGGTGGATCTTGGTACAAAATTGCGTCAGCCCGTGTACCCGCGTGTGCGTGCGAGGGAATGAGTGCGTGCGTGGCGTGCGTGCACATCTTCGCTTCATGCATGTACCGCCAGTATGGCTCAGGGAGGACGAGTACATTCTTCTGGAACCAGCAGCACGTCACTGTGATCAATCCATGCAAGGAGGTCGCGACAACGCCTCCACATGTGCCACGTGGCTTCATGAACTGTAAGAGAGACACTGTGTAGCGTGCCATTGGTATTCTAATTTACGTGTTTTGCACATACTCGAAGTACTAGTAAGGTATACGTGCATTGCACACATCAGATTTTGCAACCAAATTATGAATAAATACCACACTATAGCATGTAAGCTCTAAGTCATATATGCCTGATGTAGCCCTTCGTTTAATTCTTATAGTTCATCTCATTCAAAATCAATTAGTTTTTATAAAAAAGCTAAGAACGCGGGAATAGGAAAAACATGGGATTATAGTGGAATGTCGTCTTGAATCCTACAGGATTGTACGAGTGTTTGATTGTGCATAGAAAAAACGCAGAATTCTTTCAAAGAGGTTTGAGTGGATGGGATGTTTCCTACGAAATCTAGTGCAAATGAATCATATGGAAAAAATCCTATGGTTTACAATCCTACGAATCAAACAACCAAGATAGGAAAAATTCCTAATGATTAGAATCCTCCAAAATTCCTTTGAGAATCCTTTGAATCAAAGAAGCCCTTAATCTATTTTGTGATTCATGGAATTGTGCGTTGTAAAGCATAAAGTAAAAACAAATAATGGCGACTAGAAAAAAAGTTTGGGCAGTTATGATACGGAAGATTCTAGAACAAAAGAGAACCACTGTTGTTTTGAGGTTTGTGCATTATGCTTAAGTTCAACCATGGAGTCTGCTAGATTGTACTTGTGGAAAAGTCCGGTGGGGGGCTAGAAGATGGTGCGAGGGGCCGAGTGGAGGGAGACTATGAAGGAATGCACAAGTGCGAGATCGATATTTAGAGAGAGGGGGCGAACACGTGCGCCGTTGCGCGCAGTGGCGGAGCCATGAAAAATAAATGAGCTAGGGGGCCAAACATTGCTAATACTTTACGTGGAGGGTCAATTCATGAACTTAAACCATTTTTAGCAGCAATTGTCTAATGATCACATTCATATTAGCCTCGATATATAGTGATGTTAGGGGGGAGGGGGGCAGGGCCCTTACTGCCCCTGTCTTCGCCATTGTGCACGCGTCTGAGAGATGAAGCGGAAGGCATGGATGATGAGAGGGGGACATCTGATATATAATTAATGTGGGTGTATTAGCTATATATGTTAATCCTATATAGAGAGGTATAGATTGATCGATGTGGACGTGGGAAAGAGGGTGAGACCTCATTGGATATATCGATTGATCGGTTTGTGTGGAAAACTATGAAAGACCTAGCTATATACACACATACATAGAGGAACATCGATCGTTGCGCATGCACGCGTGAGAGATAAAGAATGCCCGATATGATGGAGAGGGGGATGTGTGTGGGTGTGTGCCTTCATGGGAGACCGACCTGAAGAAAAAGATTGCATGCGTGCAATGGATAATGCCGACTGGTAGTGTGTGTGCATGCATGCACGAGAGAAAGTTAGTGGTACAATTATAAAGAGAAGACTACTGTGTGGGTGTAAAAGAACAGGTGAGCTCATAATCAATGTAAAGTTGAATTCAAATATTTGAATAAGAGATCCTGATGTTTGAAACCCATGCATGCATGAATATAACGGAGATCTGCGCGGCGTGGTTTGGAAACGAGCATGTTGTAATGTATACACATTGAACAAGGTCAGACTGATTTGAATTTGAGATACCGATGGCAGACATCATTTCGCCACGTCGCATCCGTGCATGGACACACTATTCTAATTGGAGATGATGGCCGGCTTTCGCATCACATATCTATATCTATACCCATATATATATATTATATTTTTTTTATTGTGTGCGTGTAACTTTAACTTTGAAAGATGGTCGTTGGATAAGGCGAATCCGATGGTCCAAAGATGGCAAATTTGAGCACTACTGGCTGTTGGATATCATCTAGATTCCACCAGATTTCGCCACATGTATAATCTAGAAGACACCATGGTTGAACTTAAGCATAATGCACAAACATCAAAACACAAGCACTTCTTATTTGTTCTAGAATCTTCCGTATCAGAATTGCCCAAATGTTTTTCTACATGATTTGCCCTTATTTGTTTTTACTTTATGTCTTACGACGCACAATTCCATGAATCTTAAAATAGATTAGCTTTCTTATAAAAACTAGATGATTTTGAATGAAATGAACTATAAGAATTAAACGAACATCTACATCATGCATATATGACTCAAAGCTTGCATGCTATAATGTGGTATTTATTCATAATTTGGTTGCCAAATCTCATGCGTGCAATGCACGTGTACCTTACTCTAGTCTAAATGGTGTTTGTGTGTGTGTTGTGCGTGTTGAGGTGCAAATTGTCTTTTTTTGGGTACGCGTTAAGCTTGTTCTTCCGAAATTTCAAGCCGCGCCTTGTTATGCCGAAAATTCAAGCTAGCGTCTCTGTCTATCGTGCTGCGAAACTCCTGCCTCTTCAACCCGCGCCTTGTTAGCCCGAAATAGTTAAGATATATCTTTGTCTCGTTGTGCTCCAACAACTCCCTCCATCTCAACCCGCGCCTTGCTATTCCGAAATTACAACGCGTGCAAAAACTCCCACCTCCTGTGAAATCCCGACACGCGAAATGCCCGTGTTCCCCTGAACCGAAAGAACCGCCTCAAATCGGTGGGGGTACTTTCGTAACTTACCCCACATTTCAGACAAGCGCGTCTCTAAGCCATGGTTCCCCACTGCCATCCCATCCACCCACCCATTCGTACACCGAGGCCGCGAAAACCCGCGACGAAACCCCACACCCTGCTCCGTCCGCCACCCAGCCGGAGCCTCTTCCCCGACGACGTCGTCCACAACAACACCTCGACGTCCCTCATCCACCGTACCGGATGAGGATCCGTCGTCGATCTCATCGTCCCGCCGGTTCAGCCACCCCGTCCTCCACCTCCAAGGAGCTGCCCCGACGTTCCCCTCGTATTTCGCGCCACCTCCATTCCCACACCGCCGTCTTCACCTGCACCACCGGAAGAGCATCATCATCACCGTTTCCTCGGATGAAGCTGCGGCCTAATCGGCGCCACCAAAGAGGTTGTACACTAATCGCTGCATTTTCTTCTTGATTCGATCTCACGGTGCTGCCGGCGCTCGGTCCCGAGCCGACTCGGCGCGGCTCCATCCACGGCGGCGTCGCCGGCCACTTCCTCCACGGCGTCGCTCCCTCGGCGACGACGTCCACATCAGTAGGAGCTGCTGCTGATTTAGCTCTCGCTCGCGCTGTTGCTCTGCTCTTGCTCTCGGTCCCCTGCCTGGTCTGCTCTTGCTATTGCTCTTGCTCGCGCTGCTGCTCTCGCTCTTGCTTGCGACGCTGATCCGATTTAGCTACACTTCAGTCAACTG
>NC_057808.1:95499663-95515286 GCF_018294505.1 Triticum aestivum
CCGGCCGCGGGCGGCGGGGGGCTGCTGTTTGGCCGGTGGTGGCTGGCGGCTCAGGGGGGTGGAGGTTGAAGATGAACCGCAGGCCCTTGATTTCGTATCCAACGGCTGCAAAATCGACTGACCAGAGATGAAAAAGTCAGTCGACCGACGTGTAGCCTCACCTTGCTAGTGCGTTCAGTTTCGACAGCAAAATTCAGTTTCGATAGTTAAGTTCAGTTTCGACAGTTAAATTCAGTTTCGACAGTTAAGTTCAGAGATGTGCGGCTGATGTATTTTACATCTAGCACTTTGTGGTTATGTATTTTACGTCATGTATTGGAGATGCTATTGGAATTCCACTCAGGTTAACGTTGTTCGTTGTCTCTCTTGTCCTGCTTTAGCCTCGGCGTCGTACAACTCACCGGAGCTGCTCCAACGACGAAACCCTCCATCACAGCGGAGCAGTACCTCGGGCTCCAACTCCAGATGCCTAAGATCTTCTTCCCCTCCTCCGACAGCCAAGTCAGCCGGGGCATCCTCACCGGCCAACCCAATCACGCTGAGATCGACATGGCTTCGCCAAAGAGGTTGTACACTTGTTGCATCTCTTTTTTACTCTACATGTTATATATATTGTCCACTGAGCACTCGTAGTAACGGGAAATACGATTATTTTATCCTACTATATGACAAGCAGTGAGGTACCAGGCAACTTAGCTATCCGTGATGGACTCTCTTGAATGCCATCATTATTTATCTCTGCGCGTTTGAGCTGTGCATTTGTTGATGGGCCTGGGAGTTGAGCTAGTATGGCAGTGGCCTGGGTCCAAAGTAATAGAAGTAGCACAAAAACATTTTTTTAGTGTAGGATTTTCCTTGCTCAAGCCTGCCTACTAGAATCGCCAGTGCTTGAAAGGAAAAGTGAATGAAAAACATCGGAATTGGAAAGTTTCCTATGGTACTACTTTTCATGAATTTGGTGCAAAGGAATGGAGCAAAGGAAAACTGTAGGATTTGTTCCTTTAGTGTCTCCTTGAAAGAAAAACCGTAGGAATTCTAATTTCCACTTCTCCTCCTTTTCATATTCCTATTCATCAAGCACAAGACTAAGAGATAGTAGCATAATAGCATTATAACCGTACATTTTCTTGTGGTTTGACTTAATCTCACCATGCTTTTTTGCATCCTGTGATCTTCCAATTGTTGTGAATCAAACACCCAGATTGGCAGAAATCCTGTGTTTTTAAATTCTCTGTTTTGCACGTGCATTCCTATCCTATTCCTGTCTATTTCCTATCCCTGCATTGTTAGAATCCTCAAATTCAAACAAGCCCTTACTCAATTACTTCTGTTACAGATATGTGTCAAAGAAAACCTTGTGTGGTTTGTCCTGCTCCTGCGGCGCTGTGTTCCACCCCAGCTCAGCTGCTCCAACGACGGAAGGGTTCACCACAGCAGGGATCCGCTCTCCAGACTGTCTTTCGCCGCCTCAGATCTTCTTCCTCGCCGCCGGCAGCCACGGCAACTGCATTACCATCATCAACTGAGCAGATGACCTTGAGGACTACACGGGTCTGCAAGAGAGGCCGCACTCTTCCGTGTCTGCTTACGTTATGCGTCGCTTAATATGATGACATGCTACATTATCGTCGTGTTCACCTATTAGACTCCGAGTCAGGTCCAAACTAATGCTGGAACTTGAGTTTTTAAATGGTTGTGGGGTACATATTGGGGGCAGCAATCAGTACTATCTATCTACTATCTGGTTAATCTCCGGTGTCTACTATGAGTTTCATGTTGGGTGCAAACAAACATTAAAGGAGCCATTATCTGTATTTTTTAACTAAAGCTACTATCTGCCTGTGGTTTTGGGTCTATCCACAGTTTGCTACCATCACTCTGGATTTGTGCATGCACTCCTTACATAATCTCACTATGTTTTATTCCTATGCATGCCAGTTATTGTACACAATGGAACTGATCATGTAGAGCAAAAGAGACGAGCCTTGCGTGGCAATAAAATTTCATGCAGATGTCGTTCCATGGTGGGCGCAAAGGCAGGCCCCCTCCACCCATTTCGGATCGTAATCAAGAGGAAGATAACTGTTCTAAGGTGGATTCAGAAGGAGAAGACCACTCCTATTTACCCTATGAGGTCTTCGCTCTAACTTGGCATGCTGATGTTGGTAATATCATGCATATGGTGCCTTGCATTGCTTACTGTATACATTAAAGATGTCATTTGCTTAATTTAGACATGCTTTGTGTCAATGCCATCTGTTTAGTTTCTTTATCATATATGTGAATCATGCAATGCCATCTTGTCTAGCCAGGCATCATATATGTGAATTTTGCAATGCCACCCTGGTTAGCCAGTCATCTTATATGTGAATTATATCATGCCATCATTTTTTTATTACGTGTTAAATTTGTCAACAATTTTAGTACATTCAATTACTCTTCCTGTGCATCAGCCATTCGGCACGGTCATGGAAAAATCTGGAGTGGAAACAAGGTCTTCAGAGCTGACAATGCTATCTGACAAAGCGCATGTCTTGCTGGTTACCGATAGCTCCTCAGAGGAGGATTCAGAGACAGATGACCAGTCATATTCCCCCCGAGGTGCATGCCCTAACTTGGCAGGCTTATGTTGCTCATCTCGTGCGTATGGTATCTTGCATTGCTATGTCATTTGCTTAGTTTAGACATGCTTTGTGTGAATGCCACCTGTTTAGTGTCTAATTACCATATATGTGAATTATGCAATGCCATCTTGTTGCAAGACATTATATATGTGAATTATGCAATGTTATATTGTTGCAAGGCATTATGTATGTGAATTATGCAATGCCATGCTGTTTAGGCAAGCGTCATATATGTGAATTATATCATGCCGTCCTTTTTTGTATTTCTCATTGCTTTTGTCGACAATGTTTGTATATTCAACTGCTCTTCCTTTGCATCAGCCATTTGAATTGGTGATGGAGAAATCTGGAGTGAAAACAAGGTCTTCAGAGCAGATAATGCTACCTGCTGAAGTAGATATCTTGCTGGTTACAGATAGCTCTTCAGAGGAGGATTCAGAGGCAGATGACCAGTCCTATTATCCCCCTGAGGTGTATGCTCAAACTTGGCAGGGTTATATTACTCATATAATGCATATGTTGTATTGCAATGCTTAGTTTTTACATCATATACACAATATTGAATGCCATCTCCTTAGTTGACACATCATATATGCGATTGCCCTCTGCTCACTTCCTTAGTATATAAATCATATATTTGAATTATGTCATGCCATGATGTTTACATAAACAGCATGTATCTGAATTATGGCATGGAAACCCATTTTCTAAAGACATAATATAGTTATATCATCTCATCCTGTTTACATAGTCATCATATTTTAAATTATGTCATTCTATCCGTGAATTATATCATGCCATCATGTTTCCATCGACGACATGTTTGTGATTTATGGCATGCCAACCACTTTAATAGACACATCGTATAGTTATATCATGTCATCCTGTTTACATAGTCATCATATTTTGAAGTATGTCATTCTATCCTGTTTAGTTAGCCATCATACATGTGAAATTGTGTCATGCTATCCTGTTTAATTAGCCATCATATATGTGAAATTATGTCCTGCTATTCTGTTTGCTTAGTCAACATAAATGTGAATTATTTCATGCCCTATTTTCTTCCCTACTATCCATTGCACCTGTCTATCTTACAATGTCTGTACATTCAATTACTTTTCTTGTTTATCAGCCATTTCAATTGGAGGGAGTGATGGCAGTATCTGCGGGAGTAAAAACACGGTCTTCAGAAAAGATCGTGCTACCTGTCGATGCGGATAGAACCACGGTTGTACTTGCCCAAGAACCAGCCCCACCACACATAACCCACACTCATGCAGATTGTACCCCTACCCAGTTGGACAGAGAACCAGCTACACCCCTTCTAACCCCAACCCCAGCAGATAGACACCCAGTTCCCGTTGACACAGCACCGTCTCCACCACAGAGCACCCAAACACGAGCAATTAGTAAGGCAACTGCAGTGCCCAAATCACGAGGACCACCACTCCGAACCCAAAGTCAACGCTTAAAGCAGAAGAAGAATTGTTCTCAAGTCAGGTTCCGTAGCTATGGTTCATACTACTTTGCTCTTGCATCACTGTATTTACTGATACCAACTAATTTCAAATTTGAAGGATGCAACTCAAACTCCAATGGCGCAGCAGGTATATTTTAAACCTGTTTCTTCAACGTGTTTGGCTGTTTGCTGTTGTAACTTGCTCTATGTTGATTTCAGTTTCAATTGAATAAACAGTTATGTTCTCATGCCATGCACATTACAAGTGTTGTTATTGCTGCGTAGTTTCCCACACTTATATTCTGTCTATGCTGCTTTGTCTTAAATAGATATGATTCGAACTGTATCTATCTTGATTTGGCAACATAAACTAGAATGGTATAGACCATACAGTGACCATACTACATAGATATATGTTTGTTTCATGTTGTTATCATGTCCACCTTACTACTGAACTGGTTTACCAAAATGAGTTTCATATACTACATTGTAAACCTGAGATGTGTTTGTTTGTTTCTCTTTTAGAACACGGATAAAATATTGGAGAAGAGTACCCTGTTATGCAATGGTAAAGGAAGTAATGCAGATAAGGTTCAAGATAGTGAGACATCCCTGTTGGTCTCCAAGAAAGCTGATAAAAACTATATTGAAGACACTGAGACAACCCCAAAGTCCTGTCTTGATGTAGTGTTCGAGTTACTGGCTACCACTGCTGGCACTAGCTCTTCGAACTCGTTGCCTGAATCAGTTCGGCTTCTTGAGTCTCAACTTCAAGTTGAAAGACATTGATCAGATGTTATGCGACAGGAAGCCGAAGGACTGAGGAAGTCCCTGCAGAATTCAGATGCATACTTTCTGGTGCAACAACAAGCGCTGGAGGACTTAAGCGCCAAACAAGAGAAAGTTAATAAGCTTGCTAAGCATCTTGCCAGCATTATGGGCACCCAGGATATTGTTTCTTGAGCTCTTCTGAAGTGGTTTTAGTCCTGGACTTGTTTTGCTGCGGCGTTTATATGCTGCTGTGTTCCCTATATTTGCACTGGTGGCGAACTTTGATGCCCAGTGGATGTAATATGTGTAATAGCCGTGATAGCCTAGTGTAAGTTGCTTGCTTATTTATTTCCTTGTTGTCTTGTTTATTTGTTTGCTTGTAGTCAGTGCAGTTCTTTTTCTGCGGTTTGCTAGTGGCTGCAATAACCTATTTTTTAAAACTAGGCCACAATAACCATGGGCTAATATTTACTTTAGTGACACTGGGCCTCCTACGGGTCGTAGAAACACTGGGCCTTCTACGGGCCATATAAACAGTGGGCCTTCTACGGGCCGTAGAAACAGTGGGCCTGCTACGGGCCGTAGAAACAATGGGCCTTCTACGGGCCATAGAAACAATGGGCCTTCTACGGGCCGTATCATCAATGGGCCTTATACGGGCCGTATGATCGATTGGCCAAACATGGGCCAAACATACCGCATTCTGGCCGTAAACGGGCTAGAGTTGGAATCGTCCTTTCATGGGCCGACCATAACAGGCCATCGTTAATAGGCCGTATTTGATGACGCTATGAAAACGGCCCAACGTATTAACGGACCACAAACGGGCCGACTGTAACCACGGGCTGAATTTGGCCCACAAGCAGAAAATGACAGTAACGGGCCGTAAGTAAACGAATGCTGGAAAATAGCCCAAGAATAAATGGGCTCTGAGAAGGCCGAAAGATAACATGGGCTGGAAACGGCCCAACGGAATAACGGGCCGTTAATGGGTATAAAGTGATACACTGTTCTTTACGGGCCAGTTTCACCACGGGCCGTTAATGGGTGTAAAGTGATACACTGTTCATTACGGGCCAGTTTCACCACGGGCCGTTAATAGGCCAAGAGTTACATATGGCCTCATATGGGCCGAAAGACGTCATGGGCCATACATGGGCCAGAAGTGAAAATGGGCTGGAATCATATTGGATGGCCTAGATGACGCTACTGGGCCTAATTCGAATAGGGCGTAATGGGCCTTGGGTTAGCGGGCTGTAAATGGGCGATATGCGAACAGGCCGTTAACAGGCTTTCCATGGGCCAGCCCGCCACCTTTTAACCAAGTCAAACGGGCCGGCCTTTTCACAGGAATGGGCCTTTGTTGGGCCATGCCACGTGTCGACGTATCATAGGCGCCTTCTGTCCAATGAGTGGATGACATCTGTCCCAGCGATGAGCCGACACGTGTTTCCTCCAGCCAATGATGATTTTACACGTGGAAAATCCCCATTGGTCGGGGCTGTTAACGGGTTATCAGATCCAAAACCCGACCTGATAGCTTAACGGCGTTCCGTTATGGTGGATGCCACGTGTCGGTCACCCTTGACGAAAGCACTTCTATGACGCGCGATTTATCATCATGGAATTGGACACTTCCGTGATGATAATTTTGGTAATGTCATGGAACACTTCTACGACAGCACAGGTATGACTATCTTGATTCTGTCATAAAATCGTCATGGATGTACATGCATGACAGAAAACGCGACCTACTATGACAAACACGTATCATCACGGAAGTGTATTTTTTTTGTAGTGCAAATCCGTAAGCGCAACGCGACGCCCTCGAGGAAAATGGAGTCGGCTGACCCCAGCGCCAAGAAGATGAGGCTCCCACCAGCAGCGACACCTGTTGTAGATCCCACACCCGGCAGCGCGGGGAGAAGCGGCGACCCCGCCCCCACCAGATCCCAGGAACCCGTAGAATCTCGGGTGGACCGCATCAGCGATCTCCCGGACGCCGTCCTTGGGGAGATCATCTCGCTTCTCCCCACCAAGGATTGCTGCCGTACCCAAGTCCTCTCAATTCGGTGGCGCCCTCTATGGTGCGCCGTGCCCCTTAATCTCGACTGTCATCAGCTATCTCTCTTTAATGATTTTGAAATCCCCAGAGCCATCATCTCCTCCCACCAGGGCTCCATTCAAAGCCTTTGCATCCCGTCATGCAACCTGAGCAAGCATACCATGCCCTGCACGATGGACGCCTGGCTGAAATCCCCTGAATTCACAAAAGTACAGCTGCTTGAGTTCTACTATTCCCTTGGAAATCACCTACCAGATACCGAACGCCATCTACATGTGCCCTCAGCACCGATGTCCATCTCGCGGTTTTCCTCCTCTCTCCACACAGCCACCTTTGTGCTGCGCGACCTACCAGATAGTCTGGTACTAAACCTTCGACTCCCATTTCTCAAGAAACTTTCACTTGTGCGGGTTCGTATATCGGAGGCCTCATTGCACAGCATCATCCACTCCAGTTGCCCTGCCCTGGAGTGCTTGGTGCTTGTTTTCACAGTTAGAATCGGTTGTCTCCAAATAAAGTCGCCTAACCTTGTAAGAATTGGTATTTGTTTTGATGGAAGGCAACTCATCATCGCAGATGCCCCTTCACTTCAAAGGTTGATCCTTGATTCTAGTTATTCACCGTTGCAAATAACCGTCCTCTCTGCGCCTAAGCTGGAGACCTTGGGTGTAATACATGATCTCTGTGCTCATTTCAATATGGTGTTTGGCTCCACAGTTCTTTTGGTACTTTACATTATCATCTACACTTGTAACCATAAGCTGCATTTTAAATTTCTGCACATAAGTTATATGTCATCTTGGAGTACACATTTTGTACTAATATTATGTTCTATGCTCAATGAAGAGTTTGTCCATGGATGGCCTATCAATGGTGCTGGATTCTGTCAAGATCTTATATATCCAAATGATTATTTTTGATTTGGACAAGATTATTGGCTTGCTGCAATGCTTTCCATGTCTGGAGAAGTTGTATATAAAGGTGATAATTTCACGCACATTGGAAGCCCGCATATAGTGTACTAGAATTAACCGTCCAGCTGTTGCTCTTTCGACACTCTTTTTTAGACCTTAACTGTTTTCAATCTTCATGTCTATTTAGGCAACAGGATGGGGTAAGAAAGTTATAACCAATCGGTGGATTCGTAAGCATCGGGATTTTCTCACTTCTCATGAGATTTGATTGAAGACAATAATGCTAGAACGATATGTAGCCAACCGTGCAAACACTAGATTTGTCATTCTTCCTGCTGAATGCGAGGTTACTACTGTCCATCAGGCTTAAGTTTATCAGCAGCAAGGTTTTGACAGATGGGTATGTGGAAGAGCAAAAAAAGGAGTTTCAGGTGCGCAAAAGAGCTTCTGAACATGCCGGGCTTCTATTTACAACATATTGTGGTCATAATCCAGTAAATTTTATGACCCAGGATGTTCATTCTATGGACCTGACCGATCCATTTGACTGTGACTGCCGAAAACAGTGCTGGAGTTAGATGTTGTTGCTCTTTTCAACCTGGGTTTTTTTGTAAACCTGATGAACAATTAACCCTCGTGCTTTCGTACAGTTTGTAAGCTGGAGTTAGATGTTCTTGCCATTTTCAACTCGGCTGTGACTATCATATTTTCTTTGAAGCAAGGCAAATGGCTTGCCAGTCGTTTAATTTAGAGTGAAATATTGTAACAACTAACAAATCCCAACCAAGGGAAATAACATCACTCTCGCCGGCTGCTTGAGCTCACTGTGCATTACAGAAGCCAAGTGATTAGCCCCCACCAGCACCCACAAACTTATTTCCAACTAGCACATCAAATGGGATGTAAACTTTCATAGGAAAGGTTGCATGACCGTGACAGATTTAGATTCTGACATTTGGGACCCACGAGGAAATAGCCTATCCAAGGTGGTGTCGACTTACTAGCCAGTCAACAAACGATTGCCTACCAGCCGTTGGATTGACATCCAACATCTGCCGTGTATCTTCTATCTCTTGTCTTCTTCTTCCTCCAGCCACCCAAACCAAACCACCCCGTCGGCTCCGCCTGCTCCCGCCTCCCATGGCTGGCTGCGCCTCCGCCGCCCTACCGTACATACCCTCCAATGTTGGCCAGTCCCTCCCTCTATTCCCCCACACGTCTTGTTATTCTCCGGCGACGTCAGCCCCAACACGCACCCGCACTCGAACCAGTCAACCCTCGTACTCCCCTCCGCCTGCGACTGGACCGATGCATCTTCCACGGCTCCTGTTCGTTCCATCCGAGGCCTCGCCATCGTCCTCCGCCTTGTGGACTTGGTTTGCTCGCCGTGTGCGGTGCGCCGCCCTCTTGCGTTGTCAACGTCGTCAACAACCAAGAGGAACAAGGAGATGACTGTACGTGGAGAGGATGACAGTAGGGACCCACCAGCGTCATGGCAGTACGCAAGCAAGTGCCTCTATATTACAAGACCAAAAATATGGTTCCTCCTAATGGTTGGACATTTGGGGCTCACGCCATTGTCAACGTAGTCAATAAACGAGAGAATTACACTACGAGCGGCTGACACCAGGGACCCAGCAGGCCGCACAGTTTTTTTTGAGGAACAAGCAGTTGTTATTTATACTAGTTTTAGCGACAGATCAGGGTAACAACGGGGCTGTGCGGGGGCTGTGGTCCGTCTAGCCAGGGTTTTATTTATATTTACCACATCATGAGCCCAGTTGTGTTTTTTTCTTGCTGAAAATGGCTAGCCCAGTTCTATTTTTTTAAAGAAATACCCAAACGAGGCCTACTTGCTTTATCAGCCCTGCTGGGCTGCAAATCTTTCAAGACGAGGAGAGTTTCATTCGGTTTACCCAGAAATGGGTTGTACATTTTTAAAACACATCAAACCAGGAATTAGTTTCAATTTTTTTTCATTACAAGATTTTAAATTCCATTGATTTTTATGCGTGGACAATTATTTGGATTTTATATTTATATAAATTATTTTTCAAAATAGTTTGAATGTGAATCAATATTTCGGGATTAAAATCAGTTGACCGCACCGAAGTATGCAAAAGTTCATATACTTTTTAACCGTGGCCACAATATGGGATGTAATGCTAACAAAAAGAAGATGGGCTCCAAAAAAATTCTTAAGAATTAGCAAATGGGCAGTACATTATTAGAAATAATGCATATGAGAGCAGTGACTATTGGATGTGCATCCAACGGCTATCGTGCTTCTTCAATCTCTGCTTTTCCTGCTCCAGCCGCTCAAACAAGCGCCGACGGGACTGCCTGCTCCCTCCTCCCGCGGCCGGCTATGCTGCCGCGCAGGCCTCACCGCCCCACCGTACTCCCATCGCTGGCCTAGCCATCCCTCTACTCACCCACACCTGCTGTTATTCTCTGGCGACGACAGACGAACCAGTAAACCCTCGTACTCCTCCGCGTGGGAAACAACTGCCGAGTCTTCCCTGGCTCCGTTTCGTTCCCTTCCTAGGCCTCACCGTTGTCCACCGCCCTGGTGCTCTCGGCGCGACCTGGTCAATGTCGTCAATGAATGACATCCATCGGAAGTGGACTGTACGTGGAGAGGCTGACAGCTGGGTCCACGGCCGCACGCAAGGAAATGCCTCCTTATTACGCGCAAAATAATGATTCCTCCACCTAACAGCTAGGACCCACGGGAAGGGCTTCTGTATTTCGCGAAAAAAAGTTACCGCCGCTGACAGGTCGGACCCACCATCTATATCTTCGCACGCAAGGAAGTGCCTCCTTATGACGCACAAAAAAAATGAATACCCCCTGCTAGCTGGGACCCACCATAGTGGGTGGCTGACTTGTGGGCCTACTAAGTTGACGGGGACAGAGGGCTTTGTCAACTTAGTCAATATGAACGATTCTAGCTCCAGTGACCGTACGATGTCCATCCAACGGCCATAGTGCTTATTCAACCTCTGGTCTTCTTGCTCCAGCCGCCCAAAGCAGCGCCGGTCGTGCCGCCTGCTCCTGCCTCTCGTGGCCGGCTGTGCTGCCGCAGAGGCCTCTCCGCCCCCATACTACTCCCACCGTTGGCCAGGCCATCCCTCCACTCACCCACACCCCCTGTTATTCTGCGACGACGGCAGCCTCACACCGCAGCCGAACCAGTGAACCCTCGTACTCCTCTCCGCGTGGGCATCCACTGCCGCGTCTTCCCCGGCTTCGCGTCGTCCCCTTCCTAGGCCTCGCCGTCGTCCACTGCCTTGGTGCTCTCGGCGCAGCGTGGTCAATGTGGTCAACGACCGACTTCCATCGGAAGAGTACTGTACATGGAGAGGCTGACAGCTGGGTCCATGGCCGCAGCTGGGTCCACGGCCACAGCCCAATTTTTTTGTGATTTGCCAAGTAAGTCACTTTGTCGGGCTACAAATCTTTCAAGACGAGGAGAGCTTCATTCGGCTGGCCGAGAAAATGGCCTATCAGTAATGAGAAATGGGCTGTACATTTTTAAAACACATCAAACCGACAATTAGTTTCAAATTTCTTTTTTTCATTTCGAGATTTTAAATTGCATTGATTTTTATGCGTGGACAATTTGTTGGATTTTATATTGATATACATTTATTTTTAAAATCAATTTGAATGTGACTCGAAATTTCGGGATTCGAAACAGTTCGGACCGCACCGAAATATGCAAAATTTCATATAATTTTTTAACCGTGGCCACAATATGGGCTGTAATGCTAACAAAAAGAATATGGGCTCCAAAAAAAACCTTAAGAAAATGGGCTGTAAATTATTAGAAATAATGGAAGATGGGCTGTAAATTAGCAAATGGGCTGTAAATTATTAGAAATAATGGAAGATGGGCTGTATGCTGTTTTCCACAGTTGAGGCTTTCCTAAAAAAAGGTTGACGCACAAGCAGTGACTGTTGGATTTCGATCCAATAGCCGTCGTGCTTCTTCAATCTCTACTGTTCCTGCTCCAGCCGCTCAAACAAGCACCAGCGGGACTGCCTGCTCCCTCCTCCCCGCGGCCGGCTGTGCTGTCGCGCAGGCCTCACCGCCCCACCGTACTCCCATCGTTGTTCTAGCCATCCCTCTACTCACCCACACCTGCTGTTATTCTCTGACGACGGCAGACGAACTAGTAAACCCTCGTATAGTCGTACCCCCCTCTGTGTGGGAAACAACTACCGAGTCTTCCCTGGCTCCGTGTCGTTCCCTTCCTAGGCCTCGCTGTCGTCCACGGCCCTGGTGCTCTCGGCACGGCCTGGTCAACGTGGTCAACGACCGACATGCATCCGAAGTGGACTGTACGTGGAGAGGCTGACAGCTGGGTCCACGGCCACACGCAAGGAAATGCCTCCTTATTACGCGCAAAATAATGATTCCTCCACCTAACATCTGGGACCCACCGGATGGGCCTCTGTATTTCACAAAAAAACGTTACCCCCGCTGACAGCTCGGACCCACCAGCTATATCTTCGCACGCAAGGAAGTGCCTCCTTATTACGCACAAAAAAATGAATACTCCCCCTGCTAGCTGGGACCCAGTATAGTGGCAGGCTGACTTGTGGGCCTACTAAGTTGACGGGGATGGAGGGCTTTGTCAACTTAGTCAATATGCACGATTCTAGCTCCAGTGACCGTACGATGCCCATCCAACGGCCGTAGTGCTTCTTCAACCTCTGGTCTTCTTGCTCCAGCCGCCCAAACCAGCGCCGGTCGTGCCTCGTGCTCCTGCTCCCGTGGCCGGCTGCGATGTGGCGGAGGCCTCACTGCCCCCTACTACTCCCACCGCTGGCCAGGCCATCCCTCTACTCACCCACACCCCCTGTTATTATGCGGCGATGGAAGCCTCACACTGCAGCGAAACAGTGAACCCTCATACTCCTCTACGCGTGGGCATCCACTGCCACGTCTTCCCTGGCTCCGCGTCATCCCCTTGCTAGGCCTCGCCGTCGTCCACCGCCTTGGTGCTCTCGGCGCGGCGTGGTCAATGTGGTCAACGACTGACTTCCATCGGAAGAGTACTGTACGTGGAGAGGCTGACAGCTGGGTCCACGGCAGCTGCAAGGAAGTGCCTCCTTATTACGCAAAAAATAATTATTCCTGCACCTGACAATGGGGACCCACCGGACGGGCCACCGTATTTCGTGAAAAAAACGTTTCCCCCCTGACTGCTGGGACCTACCAACTACATCTTCCCACGCAAGGAAGTGCGTCCGGGGAAAAAAAAGCGATTCGCCCCCCTGACTGCTGGGACCCACCAGTTACATCATCGCACGCAAGGAAGTGCCTGACAGTCGGGACCCACCTGGTCGAAGCATACGTAGCATTGTCATTTTGGTCGCGAACGTGTACGTACATACTGGTTGATGTAGAGGCGCACACGTGTCGTAGTAGAGGTGCGCACGTAGCATGTACACGCACGTACAGCAGCCAGGGTCCAAGAAAGTAAATACGGCCACATAAGTACATACGGGCGGGGTCTCGAACGCCTACTCGCGCGTACGTACGGCGAGGGGTCGTTTACATGGCTGGGTCGGAACGGAGAAACTGCATCGTCGTCGTGTTCATGGGGAGGCAATGGAATACGTTGTGTTCATCGGGAGGCAACGGAACGCGTGGGAGCCAACCGGCTTGGACGGAACAGTCGATGGAGACGAGGCCTGGCATACCGCAGAACGGAGGAAACGGCCTTGTGTTCGACCGACCACGTTTGAAACGGGATCCTGTTCATCGGGAGGGGTCTGGCGTACCGCAAAATGGAGGAAATGGACCTCCTACGGTCAAAATGGGGGTCCTGTTGATCGGGAGGGGTGTGGCGTACCGCATAACGGAGGAAACGGACTTGTGTTGGACTGCTACGGTCGAAACGGGGGTCATGTTCATCGGGAGGGGTGTGGCGTACCGCAAAACGGGACTCCATGGGATACTGTTCATCTCCACCGTCGACCCCCTCCAGCCTCCACAGGCTACTGTTCATCCATCGTTGACCTCCTCCAGCCTCCACCTGCGACTGTTCATCCACAGGCTCCTGTTCATCCAGCATCCACCGCGCGCTACTCCACCGGCTACTATTCAACCAGCCCTCTCCACGGGCTCCTGTTCAACCACCCCTCCACGGGCTACTGTTCATCCACCCCCTACCGTCTACTGTTCATCCGGCCCTCCACGGGGTCCTGTTCATCCAGCCCCAACCGGCTCGACCGATCGGGGTCCTGTTCATCCAGTGGCAACACCACGGGGTCCTGTTCATCCACCCCCACCGGGAACTGTACATCCAAACCCCCTAGCAATGCTCACTGTTCATCCAGAGGCAACACCACGGGGTCCTGTTCATCCACCCCCACTGGGAACTATTCATCCAAACCCCCCAGCAACGCTCACTGTTCATCCAGAGGCAGCATCGATCGGCTTCAGTTAGCAGCAGTAGCGAAGGAATCGCTCGATCGGGTTCAGTTAACAGCCATCGATCGATCGCTCGGGTTCAGTAATGCATAGCGTGCAGTGCAATCGCTCGGGTTCAGTTAGAGCCCAACGCCTCGCTCGGGTTAAGTTAGAGCCCAACGCCTCGCACCCACGCACGTGCGTGTACGAGAGAAACACGCATCGCTCGGCCCCGTCCACCCACCGTAACTGGGAACACCCCGATATTTTCCTCGCCCTTGCTTCTACCACGGTTTTTTCCGTCATGGACGTCCCAAAGAATGTCATGTAGCTGCGTCTCCGGCCCGCCCAGGACGAAAAGCCCATTTTCTGTCATAATTTTTTGTCATAGAAGTAGGAGCCCACCACATGATACCAGGTTTTGTCACAATTATCGTCATAGAAGTGTCATAAGTATGACAGAAAAAAAATTCGTTCGGCCCAAAATGTCACGGATGTGTCTTTTTTTTTGTGGTGGGTCCATCACTTCTTTTTACCTGACAACAAGAGAGGTTAATTTGACTTAGGAGGGGATTATTATTTTTGCTCTGGGATGACTTGCATGATACACTTTGAGCAAACACACATGCATGTGTACGCATCAATCCCTCCCATCGAGTCGAAGTGGCTATTACAACGACACCATCATGAACCGATCTCGCTCTGTGTGGGGAGGTAGTGTATGATTTTTGACACACGCGCCAGATCAATGTTGTGTATTCGAACATGCATGCACGCATCACCTCCATACATATGTATGTAGTGGTTGCCTTCGAAGATACACTCCCTCACGTGGTTACCGGCGACAAGCCTATATATTCGTGGGCCCGCGTGCACATCCATGATCACCTTGACCAACAACAAGATAGGTTACCATGGCGGATTCTTAATTTGGTTCGTGTTATCGTAGTATAGGTCATGGTGAGATTCAGACCTAATTAAGTTTGAGCGCATATACTATGCACGCATGCATGAATATATGAATCCCCGTCATTGGCTTGAAGTGTGGTGTAACATACATATGCATCGTCAACCTAACCCTCACTCAGTGTGGGGATTTCTAGTTCAAAATCACGGCGCCACATCAAAGTTGTTCCATTGTTACTCAAAAACACACCTATCCATACATATGTTTGGGCCACACGCATGCAGTGGTTGTCTTCGGGGACTAGCTACTTGCGTGATTATTGGCGAGCTAGCCCATCTCCGGGGTCGCATGGACGGCCATCACTTTGACCAACAACAAGAGAGAGGTTGTACGACCAAGGTGGATTATTCTTGGTCCATTTTATGATCCATATTAGTGAGATATATGCCTCTCTGG
>NC_057808.1:95515751-95524697 GCF_018294505.1 Triticum aestivum
GGGAGGGGGGCATGCTCATAGCTTAGGATTCCCTTCGTGCCGACACGAGGGGGGGTGATACGTCTCCAACGTATCTATAATTTTTGATTGTTCCATGCTATTATATTATCTATTTTGGATTTTTAATGGGCTTTAATATACCTTTTTATATTATTTTTGGGACTAACCTATTAACCGAAGGCCCAGTGCAAATTGCTATTTTTTGCCTATTTCAGTGTTTCGCAGAAAAGGAATATCAAGCGGAATCCAAACAGAATGAAACCTTCGCGAGGATCGTTTTTGGAATAAACGCAATCCAGGAGACTTGGAGTGGAAGTCAAGAAAGTAGCGAGGAAGCCAAGAGGCAGGAGGCCGCGCCCTAGGGGTTGGGCGCGCCCCTCACCCTCGTGGGCCCCTCGGAGATCCACCGACCTACTTCTTTCGCCTCTATATACTCTTATACCCTGAAAACATCCAGGGGAGCCATGAAACACTTTTTCCACCGCCGCAACCTTCTGTACCTGTGAGATCCCATCTTGGGGCCTTTTCCGGCGCTCCGCCGGAGGGGGAATCGATCATGGAGGGCTTCTACATAAACACCATAGCCTCTCCGATGATGTGTGAGTAGTTCACCACAGACCTTCGGGTCCATAGTTATTAGCTAGATGGCTTCTTCTCTCTCTTTGGATCTCAATACAAAGTTCTCCTAGATCTTCTTGGAGATCTATTCGATGTAATACTTTTTGCGGTGTGTTTGTCGAGATCCGATGAATTGTGGGTTTATGATCAAGATTATCTATGAACAATATTTGATTCTTCTCTGAATTCTTATGTGCATGATTTGATATCTTTGCAAGTCTCTTCGAATTATCGGTTTAGTTTGGCCTACTAGATTTATCTTTCTTGCAACGGGAGAAGTGCTTAGCTTTGGGTTCAATCTTGCGGTGCTCGATCCCAGTGACAGAAAGGGAAACGACACGTATTGTATTGTTTCCATCGAGGATAAAAAGATGGGGTTTATATCATATTGCTTGAGTTTATCCCTGTACATCATGTCATCTTGCCTAATGCGTTACTTTGTTCTTATGGACTTAATACTCTAGATGCATGCTGGATAGCAGTCGATGTGTGGAGTAATAGTTGTAGATGCATAATCGTTTCAGTCTAATTGACACGGACGTGATGCATATATACATGATCATGCCTAGATATTCTCATAACTATGCGCTTTTCTATCAATTGCTCGACAGTAATTTGTTCACCCACCCTAATATATGCTATCATGAGAGAAGCCACTAGTGAAACCTATGGCCCCCGGGTCTACTTTACATCATATTAGTTTATCGTCAACTAGCTATTTCTATCGCCGTTTATTTTGCAATCTTTATTTTCTAATCCGTACAACAAAAATACCAAAAATATTTATCTTATTTATCTCTATCAGATCTCACTTTTGCAAGTGGCCGTGAAGGGATTGACAACCCCTTTATCGCGTTGGTTGCAAAGTTCTTGATTGTTTGTGCAGGTACTAGGCGATTTGCATGTAGTATCCTACTGGATTGATACCTTGGTTCTCAAAAACCGAGGGAAACACTTACGCTACTTTGCTGCATCACCCTTTCCTCTTCAAGGGAAAACCAACGCATGCTCAAGAGGTAGCAAGAAGGATTTCTGGCACCGTTGCCAGGGAGATCTACGCACAAGTCAAGACATACCAAGTACCCATCAAAAACTCTTATCCCTCTCATTACATTATTTGCCATTTGCCTCTCATTTTCCTCTCCCCCACTTCACCTTTCTGTTTTATTTGCCCTTTTCCATTTGCTTCTTTCTGCTTGCTTCTTGTGTGCCCGTTCTTAGTGAGGTTCGTTGCCATCATGTCTGAAATTGGGGAGGTTATCATCGAAAAAGGTAATAGTAACAATGGGGGAAACCTTGATGGTTTTGATAATCCACATGAAGAATCTACTATTCTACACACTAAAAAGTTTCGGATTGGTAGTGGTAATATTATTGGAAAAGGAGTTATTCAAGATTTCTTTACTTGTGCCTGTGGTTTGCCCACTATGGGAGGGTCTATTCTTCGTAGAACTTGTAGTCTTGCGGATGCTATATCTTTGCTCATAGTTGAACTTGAAAGACAATTTATGCATATGCATCCTTGCATACAAAGGATCTTCCTAGAATTTTCTAATATTGAGCATTCTTCTATTAGGCGTGCAGCTACTATCTTTTTAGCACATGAGTTCAGATTTATAATGAAAGAGGACTGATACGTCTCCAACGTATCTATAGTTTTTGATTGTTCCATGCTATTGTATTATCTATTTTGGATGTTCAATGGGCTTTATTATACACTTTTATATTATTTTTGGGACTAACCTATTAACCGGAGGCCCAGCCCAAATTGCTATTTTTTTGCCTATTTCAGTGTTTCGAAGGAAAGGAATATCAAACGGAGTCCAAACGGAATGAAACCTTCGGGAACGTGATTTTCTGAACAAACGTGATCCAGAGGACTTGGAGTGGACGTCAAGCAATCAACGAGGAGGCCACGAGGCGGGGGGCGCGCCTACCACCCTGGGTGCGCCCTCCACCCTCGTGGGCCCCTCGTAGCTCCACCGACCTACTTCTTCCTCCTATATATACCTACGTACCCCGAAAACATCAGAGGGAGGAGCCAAAACCCTATTTCCACCCCCGCAACCTTCTGTACCCGTGAGATCCCATCTTGGGGCCTTTTCCGGCGCTCCGCCGGAGGGGGCATTGATCACGGAGGGCTTCTACATCAACACCATAGCCTCTTCGATGATGTGTGAGTAGTTTACCTCAGACCTTCGGGTCCATAGTTATTAGCTAGATGGCTTCTTCTCTCTCTTTGGATTGCAATACAAAGTTCTCCTTGATTCTCTTGGAGATCTATTCGATGTAATCTTCTTTTGCGGTGTGTTTGTCGAGATCCGATGAATTGTGGGTTTATGATCAAGATTATCTATGAACAATATTTGAATCTCCTCTGAATTCTTTTATGTATGATTGGTTATCTTTGCAAGTCTCTTCGAATTATCAGTTTGGTTTGGCCTACTAGATTGATCTTTCTTGCAATGGGAGAAGTGCTTAGCTTTGGGTTCAATCTTGCGGTGCTCGATCCCAGTGACAATAGGGGAAACGACACGTATTGTATTGTTGCCATCGAGGATCAAAAGATGGGGTTTATAGCATGTTGCACGAGTTTATCCCTCTACATCATGTCATCTTGCTTAAAGCGTTACTCTGTTCTTATGAACTTAATACTCTAGATGCATGCTGGATAGCGGTCGATGTGTGGAGTAATAGTGGTAGATGCAGGCAGGGGTCGGTCTACTTGTCACGGACGTGATGCCTATATACATGATCATACCTAGATATTCTCATAACTATGCTCAATTCTATCAATTGCTCGACAGTAATTTATTTACCCACCATAATACTTATGCTATCTTGAGAGAAGCCACTAGTGAAACCTATGGCCCCCGGGTCTATTCTCCATCATATTAATCTCCTGTCAACAAGCTATTTCTATCACCGTTTATTTTGCTTTCTTTACTTTTACTCTTTATCATAAAAATACCAAAAATACAACCCCTTTATCGCGTTGGTTGCAAGGTTCTTATTTGTTTGTCTGGGTTCATGGGACTTGAGCGTGGTCTCCTACTGGATTGATAGCTTGGTTCTCAAAAACTGAGGGAAATACTTACGCTACTTTACTGCATCACCCTTTCCTCTTCAAGGGAAAACCAATGAAGTGCTCAAGAGGTAGCAAGGCCAATGAAATTTTTGCGCATTATAGGGTGGACGCTGGCAGTCCTCCCATAGAAGCTATCCTTTTTAATCAAGAAGACATAATGCATTTACGATCTTTAGATCATGTTGCTTATAATGAAAACCTTAGAAAAAAGGTTCCTACCAATGTTCTAGTTGATAGAATCTCTAAACTTAATGATGACTTTGCTATTCAGAATAATGGGTTAGGATTTCCTCTTGAACATAGGCTCATGACTTTTTTCCAAAAGAATGTTTATATTGATGAATTGGTTGTGCAATATGAGGGGCCAAAGGGGGAACCAATACCTCCCGAGCTTGATCTTGGGGACTTTTGTCCCATTAAATTTAGCCCCTTTGATTATTTTTGCCTGCCGCAAAGAAAGCTTGTTGTTGAACGTAGGGAGTATGAGATGAGTTTTCGTGATTTGCCCTATCATTATGGCAATACCTAGATCTATTCTTGTTTTTATGCCTAGCTAGGGGCGTTAAACGATAGCGCTTGTTGGGAGGCAACCCAAATTTATTTTTGTTCCATGCTTTTTGTTCCTGTTTAGTAATAAATATTTCATCTAGCCTCTAGTTAGATGTGGTTTTATGTTTTAATTAGTGTTTGTGCGAAGTAAAACCTATAGGATCTTCTTGGGTGATAATTATTTGATCTTGCTGAAAAAGACAGAAAATTTCTGCTCACGAAAACAATTGTTAGAAATCACCAGAAAGTGATAAGATACTGATTCAATTGCAGTAGATCAATAAACAAATTATCTAGGTCGTCCTATTTTTTCAGATTTTTCTGAGTTACAGAAGTTTGCGTTTGATATAGACTACAGACTGTTCTATTTTTGACAGGTTCTGTTTTTCGTGTGTTGTTTGCTTAGTTTGATGAATCTATGGCTAGTATCGGGGGGTATGAACCATAGAGAAGTTGGAATACAGTAGGTTTAACACCAATATAAATAAAGAATGAGTTCATTACAGTACCTTAAAGTGGTGGTTTGTTTTCTTACACTAACGGAGCTCATGAGATTTTCTGTTGAGTTTTGTGTTGTGAAGTTTTCAAGTTTTTGGGTAAAGATTTGATGGATTTTGGAACAAGGAGTGGCAAGAGCCTAAGCTTGGGGATGCCCAAGGCACCCCAAGGTAAAATTCAACGACAACCAAAATCCTAAGCTTAGGGATGCCCCGGAAGGCATCCCCTCTTTCGTCTTCGTCTATCGGTAACTTTACTTAATGCTATGTTTTTATTCACCACATGATATGTGTTTTGCTTGGAGCGTCTTGTACGATTTGAGTCTTTGCTTTTTAGTTTACCACAATCATCCTTGCTGTACACACCTTTTGGGAGAGACACTCATGAATCAGAATTTATTAGAATACTCTATGTGCTTCACTTATATCTTTTGAGCTAGATAAATTTTGCTCTAGTGCTTCACTTATACCTTTTTAGAGCACGGTGGTGGTTTTATTTTGTAGAAATTATTGATCTCTCATGCTTCACTTATATTATTTTGAGAGTCTTTTAGAACAGCATGGTAATTTGCTTTGGCTATAAAATTAGTCCTAATATGATAGGCATCCAAGATGGGTATAATAAAAACTTTCATATAGAGTGCATTAATTACTATGATAAATTTGATACTTGATAGTTGTTTTGAGATATAAAGGTGGTAATGTTAGAGTCATGCTAGTTGGGTAATTGTGAAATTGAGAAATACTTGTGTTGAGGTTGGCAAGTCCTGTAGCATGCACTTATGGTAAACGTTGTGTGACAAATTTGAAGCATGGGGTGTTCTTTGATTGCTTTCCTTATGAGTGGCGGTCGGGGACGAGTGATGGTCTTTTCCTACCAATCTATCCCCCTAGGGGCATGCGTAGTAGTACTTTGCTTTGAGGGCTAATAAACTTTTGCAATAAGTATATGAGTTCTTTATGACTAATGTGAGTCCATGGATTATCTGCACTCTTACCTTTTCGCAATTTGCTAGCCTCTACGGTACCGTGCATTGCGCTTTCTCACCTTGAGAGTTGGTGCAAACTTCATCGGTGCATCCAAACCCCGTGATATGATATGCTCTATCACGCATAAGCCTCCTCAGCCACCATACCTACCTATTATGGCATTTCCATAGCCATTCCAAGATATATTGCCATGCAACTTACCACCGTTCCATTTATTATGACACGCTCCATCATTGTCATATTGCTTTGCATAATCATGTAGTTGACATCGTATTTGTGGCAAAGCCACCTTCATAATTCTTTCATACAAGTCGCTCTTGATTCAATGCATATCCCGGTACACCACCGGAGGCATTCACATAGAGTCATATTTTTTTTCTAAGTATTGAGTTGTAATTCTTGAGTTGTAAGTAAATAGAAGTGTGACGATTTTCATTATTAGAGCATTGTCCCACGTGAGGAAAGGATGATGGAGACTATGATTCCCCCACAAGTCGGGATGAGACTCTGGACGAAAAAAGAGAGGCCAAAAAATCCCAAATAAAAAAGAGGCCAAAGAAGCCCAAATAAAAAAAAGAAAAAAATGAAAAAAAATGAGAGAAAAAGAGAGAAGGGACAATGTTACTATCCTTTTTCCACACTTGTGCCTCAAAATAGCACCATGATCTTCATGATAGAGAGTTTCTTATTTTGTCACTTTCATATACTAGTGGGAATTTTTCATTATAGAGCTTGGCTTGTATATTCCAATGATGGGATTCCTCAAAATGCCCTAGGTCTTCGTGAGCAAGCAAGTTGGATGCACACCCACTTAGTTTCTTTTTGATGAGCTTTCATACACTTATAGCTCTAGTGCATCCGTTGCATGGCAATCCCTACTCCTCACATTGACATCAATTGATGGGCATCTCCATAGCCCGTTGATTAGCCGCGTCAATGTGAGACTTCCTACTTTTTTGTCTTCTCACATAACCCCTATCATCATATTCTATTCCACCCATAGTGCTATGTCCATGGCTTGCGCTCATGTATTGCGTGAGGGTTGAAAAGGCTGAAGCGCGTTAAAAAGTATGAACCAATTGCTCGGCTTGTCATCGGGGTTGTGGATGATCAGAGCATTTTGTGTGACGAAAATGAAGCATGGCCAAACTATATGATTTTGTAGGGATAAGCTTTATTTGGCTATGTTATTTTGATAAGACATAATTGCTTGGTTAGCATGCTTTAAGTATTACTATTTTTATGTCAATAATAAACTTTGTCTAGAATCTTTTGGATCTGAACATTCATGCCACAATAAAGAGAATTGCATTGAAAACTATGTTAGGTAGCATTCCACATCAAAAATTCTGTTTTTATCATTTACCTACTCGAGGACGAGCAGGAATTAAGCTTGGGGATGCTTGATACGTCTCCAGCGTATCTATAATTTTTGATTGTTCCATGCTATTAGATTATCTGTTTTGGATGTTTAATGGGCTTTAATATACCTTCTTATATTATTTTTGGGACTAACCTATTAACCGAAGGCCCAGTGCAAATTGTTGTTTTTTTTGCCTATTTCAGTGTTTCGCAGAATGGAATCCAAACGGAATGAAACCTTCGCGAGGATCGTTTTTGGAACAAACGCAATCCAGGAGACTTGGAGTGAAAGTCAAGAAAGCAGCAAGGAAGCCACGAGGCAGGAGGGCGCGCCCCCACCCTCGTGGGCCCCTCGCAGCTCCACCGACCTACTTCTTTCGCCTATATATACTCTTATACCCTAAAAACATCCAGGGGAGCCACGAAACACTTTTTCCACCGCCGCAACCTTCTGTACCCGTGAGATCCCAACTTGGGGCCTTTTCCGGCGCTCCGCCGGAGGGGGAATCAATGGCGGAGGGCTTCTACATCAACACCATAGCCTCTCCGATGATATGTGAGTATTTTACCACAGACCTTCGGGTCCATAGTTATTAGCTAGATGGCTTCTTCTCTATCTTTGGATCTCAATACAAAGTTCTCCTCGATCTTCTTGGAGATCAATTCGATGTAATACTTTTTGCGATGTGTTTGTCGAGATCCGATGAATTGTGGGTTTATGATCAAGATTATCTATGAAAAATATTTGATTCTTCTCTGAATTCTTATATGCATGATTCGATATCTTTGCAAGTCTCTTCGAATTATCGGTTTAGTTTGGCCTACTAGATTGATCTTTCTTGCAATGGGAGAAGTGCTTAGCTTTGGGTTCAATCTTGCGGTGCTCGATCCTAGTGACAGAAAGGGAAACGACACGTATTGTATTGTTGCCATCGACGATAAAAATATGGGGTTTATATCATATTGCTTGAGTTTATCCCTCTACATCATGTCATCTTGCCTAATGCGTTACTCTGTTCTTATGAACTTAATACTCTAGATGCATGCTGGATAACGGTCGATGTGTGGAGTAATAGTAGTAGATGCAGAATCGTTTCGGTCTACTTGACACGGACGTGATGCCTATATACATAATCTTGCCTAGATATTCTCATAACTATGCGCTTTTCTATCAATTGCTCGACAGTAATTTGTTCACCCACCGTAATATATGCTATCATGAGAGAAGCCACTAGTGAAACCTATGGCCCCCGGGTCTACTTTACATCATATTAGTTTATCGTCAACTAGGTATTTCTGTCGCCGTTTATTTTGCAATCTTTATTTTCCAATCTATACAACAAAAATACCAAAAATATTTATCTTATTATCTCTATCAGATCTCACTTTTGCAAGTGGCCGTGAAGGGTTTGACAACCCCTTTATCGCGTTGGTTGCAAGGTTCTTGATTGTTCGTGCAGGTACTAGGCGATTTGCGTGTACTCTCCTATTGGATTGATACCTTGGTTCTCAAAACTGAGGGAAATACTTACGCTACTTTGCTGCATCACCCTTTCATCTTCAAGGGAAAACCAACGCACGCTCAAGAGGTAGCTGGGGGCTGCTAGCTACTTCGCACTTTGCTAGGTGAACCTCGGTAGGGGGCATGTGCATTCATAGCTTAGGATTCCCTTCGTGCCGACACAAGGGAGGGTGGCTGCTAGCTACTTCGCACTTTGCTAGGGTGAACCTCGGTTGGGGGGGAGGGCATGCATTCATAGCTTAGGATTCCCTTCGTGCCGACACGAGGGAGGGGGTCTGCTAGCTACTTCACACTTTGCTAGGTGAACCTCGGTTGGGGGG